>NC_058032.1:4567794-4842794 GCF_019176455.1 Solea senegalensis
AGTCATAGTATAGTATGTCGTCCAAAATGAGTCAAAAAAGTCATAGTATAGTATGTCGTCCAAAACTATGACTTTTCTTCAAATTTTGGGCGACATACTAAGGAATGACTTTTTTTCAAATTTTGGATGACATTCTAAGGAATGACTTTTTTTCAAATTTTGGGCGACATACTAAGGAATGACTTTTATTCAAATTTTGGACGACATACTAAACTATGACTTTTGTGTCAAATTTTGGCGACATTCTTAACTATGACTTTTTTGTAACATTTTGGACGGCATACTGTACTTTGACATTTTTGTCAAATTTTTGACAACCTACTAAACTATGACATTTTTTATCAAACTTTTGACATCTTATTAAACTATGACTTTTTTTCAAATTTTGGAAGACATACTAAACTTTGACTTTTTTTCAAATTTTGGAAGACATATTAAACTTTGACTTTTTTGTCAAATTTTGGACGACATTCTTAACTATGACTTTTTCGTCACATTTTGGATGACTTACTAAACTATTCTCAGTGGTGTCCTTACCTTTTTGGACAGTTCTGCTATTGTCTTGCAGTGAAAGCACACTGAAGGAGCCTTGTGAAATCATGGCTTCTTTGGGGTCTTTATGTGTAATCAGTGGAGGTTGTGAGGACCTCAAATAACTGCTCGACACATTATTCCTGGGCTCTCCCCCCCCCACACACACACACACTGGTCAAAGTGTGTCCCGAGGCTATATGGTGATTGGGGCGGGGGGGCTCACTTTCACACACATAGGCAATTCCAGTTGGGACGGGGCAGTGAAATTCCAGATGAAGGGTCATTTGCTTTTAAATTCAGAGGCTCCTGTGTCTCGCGGGCATTTTCATCAAATTAATGGGACGACAAAATTCTCATGGGGCCCACAAAACAGGGGCCACAAAGAGATCAATATGTAAAGGCCAAAGGGATAAAATTTCCATTTCTACATTCTACATGTATTGTTCAGAGACTATGGTGAAGATGATGAACTAATGATCAGATTTTAGATAATACTTTGACCATTATACGTCAAAACAAAATGTTTGATTACATCAGCTTCTTATAGGTTTCTGACAGTGTAAAGACTTTAAAAACAATCCTCTACACCCTGCGGTCTTTTACAACACTGAGACTTACTTGATTCTTGAAAAACATTAGTGGGCATCAATGTCATCACTAAGATTGAAACTTTTGGTCTTATCTCTCTGGGTGGATAGACAACTGTAAATGAACAGTGTGAACGGACACGATCCACTCTCATTATAAACGGCGACAGATGAAATGTAGCAGTAAGGTTTATCAACCCTTTAACACCTAACCCTCAAAATGTCCATCTGGACACAATAGATGAAAATGTATTTTAACCATAAAATAACCATAACATGTCCTGTAACTGAGTCGCCGGCTTCCTGAAACAGCGTGAGGGAAATTACTGTAATAGCCACACGTTGGCTTTGACTTGCAACTTCTTAGCTTTCAGAAACCCCTGGAATTTGTCCGATAGTACAAACTGTTGCATAACTACGGTGACGCAGAGTGTCGTCAGCAATACGCTGGGTGTAATACTGCTCACGTCGAAGTGTATTTCCAATGCAGATTTAATTGTTTGCTACTATTTGAAGAGAAGATATTCTAATAATAAAACGAACGTTGAAGCAGGAACTGTAAAAAAAACAAACTCATATTCAATGTTGCAATGTTTTAATATCTATTATTAGAAGTCAAAATTACTTCACTGCTTTTATTTAGGTTGACTGAACTTCTGTCTTGACCAAATTGCCAAAAAAACGAAAAAGCAATTAATTTCCATGTGTTTCATTGTTGTGGTTACAGTAGTATTCATAGATGATTCAAGTCTGCTTGAGTTAAAATGTTAATAACTAGCTTTTTTGTGTTCCCGTTGTAACCGGTAATGAAGGTGACCTTTTATTCCGTCAGCCGGCTGCCCGGAGAATGAAAGAATCTCTCGATATTGAAAAGTGCCTTATTATCTAACCGGGCTATCTTGCTTGCACATTTGTCCCTCTGACCAGAGAGAATAAGATGAACATAATTGGATACTGTTACCCCTTTTGATTTCCAGGCTTTGAAAATGCCAAAGTCAAAAACGCATTAACCTCGTCCAGAATGGGACGTGTTGCATGTCCTGCAGAAGATGTGGAAATGAGATAAAGCTGAATAGTCAAAGTGTTTCAAATGCCTCATTTGCACTACATGAGTCAGACCGTGTTTGGTCTCCGGGGGAGCGTCGGGCTTGACCTTAGAGAAAGAATTCATCTGTGCATTCACAGCTGACCCCGTACACATTTGGCACAATGGTCTCATTTTAATTGTTTAAGCCGTGGACTTAATGGTTTGAGAGAGTAACATGTGCAACACTAGGTCTAAAACTGCAACTACAGGAATAAAAAAGGACCTCACATTTCAACCTGGACCGCACAAATGTTTCTGATTCAATGAATGCTACTAGGAGCTAATGTAACAGTAGAAAAAAATCTGACTAAAAATGCTTTTATGATAAAAACTGTTGACACTTAATACTTAAATATTGTTTCTTCAAAGTGTTGGGGCATTTATCATGCCAACATTTGCTTATTAGCAGTGACTACAAGGATAAAAACTTCCACATCAACCACAGGGTGTGTAAGTTTGTGAGTCACCCTCTGTGGACCATCAATGACTGTGCAAATCCATTATGTAAATATTCAGATTAGATTAGATTAGTTTAGATCAGAACGTAGGCCTGTTAGTGACACAAGATGTCAAATCAAGGATGAATACAGATGATTTCTTTCCCCTGAAACAGTTACTGTTAATGACTTAAAACCACAGACTGTATATACAAATTGACATAGTCTTCAGGTTTTAAAACACATTTCCAGCTGTCAATCACACAGAGCTTCATCTATTTTCCTGGGGCCAAAATTTACAAAATTGGCATTAAAAAAGACCAGAAACTAGCATTTGAAACCATAATCTTATCATGGAAATGCCCCCTGGTGGCTATATAACATATTCTTACTTCCGAGTTGGCCTAAAGCAAAGCAAAAGACTCCTTCTGTTTTTTTGTAAATGGTCTATGCTTAAATTGTTGACATATTTCAGTCTGAATAAATGAAAGTATAGACTTATATTAACACCGTCAGAGCTGCAATCACAGAACTATTGTTTGGGAGGGGGAAAAAAAATCGCACACTATATAAAGTAATGGCTGACTTTTCGGGATGAGTAATTGCTGGTTCAGCTATTCTATTTTTTCCAAAAAAATTAAATAAATAAATAAAAGACACAGTCTTGTTTGTCAAAGGAAAGACAGGCTCTGTCTTTTTTTTTTTGCAAACCCCAGCGTTTTCTCTTGAGTCCTCTCGGTCAGACAGTTACAAACACGCTGTGTTCGACTTCACAGCCTGTTGTAACATTTGTGATGCTCAAGCCTTCTTTGGATGATTCACTACTCAATTCTTCATGTTCTGTTCCACTGGCTCAGGCCGGGCCCACAAGATTTATATGACGCCTCCGCGGTCTTAAACGTTTCTCCCCGAAGACGAATGCGAGGTTACTGTGCAGCCGCAGTGTTTCAAAAAAAGTGTCCCCAGTGACCATGTGGCGAAGGTACGGCTGACAATTTGTGCCGTTTTGATTTTAGCCGAGCTCAAACCCAGCAGCTCATTCAGCGGCCCGTGTTTGTGTTCTTAAACTGCATTTGTCTCCGCTGTTTATTTTTATTCAGGGTGAGCCAAAGTGCAAGAACTTCACCTAAGGTCGTCCGATTTCACATGGAGGAGTCGTCCATCATTCCGGCTTCTGGAGCAGCCGCCCTCTAAGGCAGCAGTGGTATCCATTGTGGTAAGCGATGTGGACAGCGCTAATGCCGTCTGGAGAATGTTTCCATATGGGGGCCCCTGTTTTCAAGAGGAGTCCTTTTTGCTTTGGTATGAAGAAAACAGCTTTCATTTCATTCCCCCGCTTCAAGCCGTGCGACATGAAACAGTGAGACAACTTTCACACTCGCAGCCCATAAACAACACAGCCCACCTCTAACCTCGGTATATGAATCAAAAACAGGTGCGAGAAATGAGGATTATGATGTTCAAGTCAAACTACCTGACCAGTAATTTAATCGCCACTCTCCACATGAGAGTCGCTGGTGCCAATCCCAGGGTGAAAGGCGGGGTACGTCCAAGGCCATCGTCCACTCTCACACTCACACCCAAGGCCAATTTAGAGTGTCCAACTTGCCTAATCCGAAGAAAACCCACGCACACACGGGGAGAACATGCAAACCCCATGCAGAGAGGTCCTTGTTCCGACCGGGTCGTGAACCCAGGTCTTCTCAAACGTGCTTCACCACTGGTCGTATAATTAAATGTCATCGGAAAACAGGAGTTATCCGAATATCTTCGGGGGAAAAAAAGGTGAGTCTCATCTTTGCGCCAGCATTATTTCTGGAAAAACTGAAAGCTCTAATAAGTGAAGTGATTTAGCAGAGGCCAAACATTCATTCGTGCATTTAAAAGATAGACACAAAATATGCTGACTTTTATCTCACTAAAGCGAGGGAGGAACTGTTTCAGCTGTGACAGTCATGTGCCACTTTTAGATCATTTTAGATCTTTGAAATGCATATAGACGGTCTTGTACTTGGACTGTCAGAATAAAAGCCTCTTTCTCTGCACAGCAATAACTGCCCTTTGTTAATCCTCACCCCTCGCCCCCTCTCTTCCTCCCCCCCCAAACATTCCCATCACTTCCTGCTGCTTTGGTGCTCAAATTAGCCCCAACGTAGCCCTTTTCTCCCAGGGTGGACACTTTGATCTCGCCATTTTCCCCCCAACATGGAAGAGTCATGCTGCGCCATATGAACGCCTGCCCGTGCTCGACCCCTGCAGCGGGCTGCCGCACCCCGAGTTCACGCTCCAAAGTTACAGTGCTCCTGCAGGAATTCTGGCACGGCTTCAGAGGATGACGACCGCTGGTTGGGGAACTTTAACTCCAGGATGAGTCCAGAGGTGCGGCCTCCTGCAATGCTGGATCCCAGGTGTGTATTCCTTTTTTTGTGGACTGGAAATCGACGCCAGGAAGCGGGACTGTGGTAATGTGAGAAGGTTAAAAGAGAAATGTCAACCATAGATGATGGGAGGAACTGGGAAGCACTAGGTTATGTAAACGGTGCAAATGCATCATATCCTCCATCTGCTGGCTGTAATTAAAATGTACATGCACGACTTTGACTGTGACTGTCTGTGACTGATGGGCAGGAGAACACCTTATTACATCCACTTCTCTGACTGATGCTGATATGAAATGTGCCGACAGTAAAACGCTGCCTGTAGTGGAGCAACGATTAAAAAGAAATAAATAAATAAACTATTAGTGAAGAGTCAAAACCCCTACTGACAATTTAAGACTGACTAGAACAGACTGAGCAAATATTTTAACAGTTTAATCTTCTGCAGAAAAGGCAGGAGGTGAATAAACCAGATAAACAACTCAACAGACGTCGAGTTTCAGTGTTTTATGCCAAAGTAGGAAAAAAAAAAAAAACTTCTGTTCGCTACTGTTGTAATATTTGAATTATTCTTGTTTGAATAACAACGTGTTGTCCTCTTGCCACTGTGCTGAATGTCAACTGAAAAACAACAGGATTGCTCTTTCAATATTTCCCAATCTTAGGGTGGCTGGAAATGATTGGGATTTGTGATTACAGTCATTTTTTTGTGATATCGATTCTTGTGTGGGCAACACTAGCAATTTCTTTCATGTGGAACCGCTGCTTGGAATATTGTTTTCCACAAAGGGCAAATGGTTACTGACAAAGCAATTTTCCACTCAAGGTCTCTGTAATACATTAAGTAAGGTGATCAAACTACATTTACTGGCTGCGTGCCTCGTCTATGACAGGGCTGTCATTAGAGTGGGTTATAAATTAAAAAGCCGCTTTGATACAATACGTACGGTCTTGTAAGGAACTTATACGGTGAGCAAAAACGCCAGAGCACCCAATTAACCTTTGATTAATCCCTTGGCTTTGTTGAAAAGTTTACTGAAATGCACCAAACGGAAGTGCAGTCAGCAGGTAAAATGTTTTCTTTACTCCTCCTGCACGCTGGGGTTTCAAATGACACAATAACTTACGAGGATAAAGTGCCGACTTTCAAGTCGAATTTAAAGCTGCTCTTATCTGTGTTTCTTTATATACCAGCCATGAACGAAGCGTAAAGGGGGCCATTCATCGTCACAAAGCCACAGAATTATCACTGAACAGCAGTTCTCTGGCCTGGAAACCTCACGTCTCTTTCCCTCCAATTCATAGACTGTGTATAATCCCGCCCTGCACAGCCAATCACTAACATTTATCTAAAAATGGGGGGTGGGGGGGGTGGATCTGAAAAAGGAACTGACAGAAGAGCCTTTAAACTTCTCCCCCATGTGAAATATAAAACTGCACAAGCCACATTTTCCAGTTGGAGCCAAATCAAAGCCACATGTAACTACTGTAAACTGTGTTTGTAACCAATTGTTACCATTTGTTGTGACTTATTGTTATCTATGAATAAAAGGTAATGTAACTGCGTGATGCAGCAACAAGCACATGTTTTATCACTTACTCACCAACAGAAAATGAACTGTTGTGCCAATTATTGCTGAGGAAGTGAGATCGCGATTATGATTCTAAAGATGAGCTATTGTCTTTGGCCTGAGTGAAAAGTTTCATATAACATCTACCAGTGTCTGACAGCATCTCAGTGAGATAAACATCTGGGATTTTAAGTAGAGTTATTGGATTATTATGTGTCGTGTTACATGGTCACTGTCAGTCCACTTGGATCATTTTTCTCAAGCATCCTTTGACAAGAGGACGAAATAGTAGATTTTATGACAGTGAGTTTGGTTTTGACCTAAGATCCTTTGTCTCTTTGTCCAAATAATTCAATTTTGGATTCTAAAACATGCTCCAGAAGTCCTGATCTATCCAGGTGTTCTCTGACAAACTTGGCCTCTTCTTTATGGTAAATAAAAGTTGGTTGGACGACGGTGGAAGTTGTTGTATTTGTTATTTGTCATTTATTTTCTGGATTGCAGAAAGACTGAGTCCAATTTTTTAAAGATAATTTGATCATATTCCTTTCCAGATTCCACAATCTCATTTCATAGAATACTAGGGAGCTTTATGAATCTCACCAGTTTGACAAAACACCAGCCAAAGCAAATGTCTGAGGTTTAAAACAAGACATTTTACAGTTTGCCCTTACTTTTATGAAATAGCTTTCCTATAAATGACATTTTAAAAAAGGAGTCATTTATTCCGTTTTATTTGCTTAGTTGCATCACATCCATTGCTCAGTTTTGTTAAAATGAAGATCAAATGTCCATATGTAAAAAAACAAACATGTTCCTAGCCTTTTCACATGACGATAAGTGAAATAAAAATATATGGTGCTGCTCACACTGTAAACCCGTCCAAAACAAGTTCATCAAACTTGACCAAAAACCTGATTTCAATTTTGAACTTTGCCCACAACATTGTGTTGCATCCCGACAGTTTTTTTTCGTGAAATTCTATAACTGTCAAACGTCAGAGTGAGCACTTAAACCTCTTTGATGGATTTAAAACCCCTGTAGTGTTTAAGTGAAGCCGGACGAAAAGAAACATGTTACACGCTGCATACATGTACCTGTGAGTGAAACGTGTTTACAACAAGACGCTCGATCAGTTGCAGTGAAACGCAAAAATCTATGGTTTGAACCCGCTTTTTTTTTTTCTATCTTCCTTGGCATAGTGGTCGGGGGACGAGAGCGGCCGAGAACAACGTGGGCAAGTCTTTCATCAAACATCCGTCATCTCGTCTTCCATGTCGTCGCCCTCCGTTTCACCTTCTGCCTCGCCTTCCTCTTCCTCGTCCTCCTCCGATGTCACATCCAGCTCGTCCATCTGGGAGACGCACTTTGGACACGAGCAGACAAACAGGTAGTTCTCCCTGTGTGAAGACAACAGAGCGAGCGTCGCGTCAACGAAAACCCCCGGAAACGATTAATCAGAGGCGTTTTATGGAAAAATCTGTTGTCAAGAAACCGCCGTGCACCGAAGCAAATTAATGTTTAATACAGTAATTAACACTTGTGGTGCAGTTAATACTTCAAGCTGTTGTGTGTGTGTGTGTGTGGGGGCAGAGGCTGGTGCCCGCAAAAAAACTAAACTTTATGCAGCTGAAAGACCTGCAAAACAAACTTGCTCTCAGCCCTGAGGACTGGAGTGTAATTCAACGATGACATGACATCATGTTGATCAATGAAGAGCTCGAGCACAGGAGCAGCCATCAGACCCCTAACATTTCTGCCACAAGACTGCCCATTATCGCCTGGGAGGCTTTTTATTGATCCAGATGGGATTTTTTTGCAACAGTGCGAGGCCCCATTCAAGTGATTCATCTGAGAGATTACAAATGTTTACCTCAGGATTTTGTGTCGGCTATGGCGGCTCCGGTCCCGCTGACAGCAGTCCAAGTAACTGATGCAGATCTCCTGGAAATTGGAGAAAGCAAACACTTGAAGTCGTCCAACGCTAATGGTATGAAGTTAGCGAGCCAAGGCGACTTAAGGTTTAGTCCAAAAAAACAAAGAAAACAAAAACATAATACTGTCTTTCCTACGTCTTTCCTTCTGCTCACGCGGCGTTTTACGTCTTTAAACTTCATTGACACGACTCGTTGCTTTGTTTAAAAACATACATTCTACACCTGTTATCCAAATTATCCCAGTGTGTTAGTGGCCTGGCATCCCTGCTCTCTCCATGCACGTGTCATCAAGATGAATCACACGTCACAACTTTTTTTGTCTCCATCATGCAAACAGAGCTCCAGACTCAGTTTGAGTGGATAAAACGACAAAGCTGTGGGGTAAAGAAAAACTAATCTACTGTCCATGTTCAGGGGTTGTTTTTTGATGTTTTAATGCATAATTAATTTATCGAGGCTGTGCAGCAACCTCCGTCATCTCTGCTGCTTCCAGGTTGCGGTTGCTTAGTGATGACGGACACGAAAAAGGAGTGCAAACCCTCCCCCCCAGCATCTCTGGCTTCTTCCATGTAATTTTCAATCTTTTTTAGACACTGTATGTGAGCGGCCCCCCATCCCCCCACACACCCCTAGCCAGCTTTCAAAGGGGAGCTTTGCTGTGAAAAGCAGTGTTGTTGCTATGACATTACTGCGCCGCGCAGATGCAAGGCATCTCAATCTTTCCGACAGCTTGACAAACCCACTCCAATCCTCAAAGTCTCAGCCTTCTAATACTGCCCGACAAGGGAGCGCACAGAGCTAGAGAGGGATGTTCTGCCTCGTCTATCCCCGGCCTGAATTTATCATCCCACAACCAGTCGTGTCAGCTGACCTCTCCCGGGTTGATGTCACCGAGGGCACTGAGGTGAAGCAGGAAATTGTTGTCGGGGAAGGATGCCTCTGCGTTTGGTAAGCAGCTGTGGTTACCTGCGGAGGTCAAGAAGGCAGCATGAGGAAGGGAAAAATGGGGGTCACGAGGCAAGGTGACACTTTACAACGTCACGTGCACTTACATGCGCTTTGGAGCAGAAAAAGTCCAGAGCCCTCGCAGTTTAGAAAGTCTCCCGTTTCTACACGGAGAGACGGAGAGACAGAGAGAGAGAGGGAGAGACATCACACACACTGCTGACCTCGTGCTTAGATCTACACTCACTCGTATAAAATGGTTAGTGCAAATCTGCACAAATGTTGCAGGACTGAGATAAAACTGTGACCTTTCTCAATGTCCTTGTACAGCTGGTCAATAAAGGAGTCCAACTGCTCCCTCTGCTGGACAGCAAGCTCAAGTGCATCACAGGCGTGAACCCACTGACTTAAGGAGCTGGAATTGAAGCAGACAAAACCAAAACAAAAAAAACAAGAACATGTATGACAGATGGTTTGGGATCCGGAGCAGGTGAAGAGAGGAGAGGACGGTGTTTGTTTACCTGGTGCCGACGCCTTGTCCGTTGGTTCCCACCAGAGCAAAGAGAGAGCGAAAACCCTCAGGAGTGAACCACTGTGAAATAATGACACCTTTAACTGATCAATATGAGGAAAATTCCACCTCTCACTTAACGTTTCTGTCAGCTACAGCATCACTTCTTCTGTCTGGAGTTTACAACACATACGTATTCATGGTTAGTCAATCAAAAAGAAAGGAAATTAACTAGGAACTATTTTGAAAATGGTTGAATTACATTAATTTTTTTGTTATCAGTATTGTAAGTTAAACATTTTGGGCCTGCGCACTGCTGACGGAACACACATTAAGCTTTTCCCCAACCTTTTAACCAGCACAATAATCAATCATTTGAGTCATTATTTGCAGCCCATTCAGGATTATTTGACTCTGGTCAATCAAAAATGATTAGAAAATATACTGGTTTCAACCTTTGCAGTAATTATCTTATTAGTAATTATTATTAATTATGTAATTAATTATTATATGCACTGAGTTACAACCTCAGAGATATTACTGGCAGCTGTTCAGCCTTTGGAAAAAAATGTAATTAATGACTGATGCTTAGTCAAGTAAAAATAAATCATACATACATATAATCATAATCATACATATGGTGACGTTCTTACCCGACTGAGATGGTCATCATAAAGTGCTGCTTTAAAAAGGCTGTGTAACACGGCCAACTGCCCCTGCAGAAACAAAGTTAAATAAAGAATGATTCCATTTTACATAACAGCAGAACACACATCACAGGCATCAGCGGGGGATTAAAAATGTGTCAAGGGAGAGTTTTCCAGCGTGCTGCTTTGCTCACTGACCCATAACATAAGAGCGGAGAGGATAATGTCTTTGAAGTTGCCTTTGACTTGACACATTTTTTGCACCTCAACAGCTCACTGTTTCCAGCGGAAATAACGCGGCGGTGAGTGACTCACTCTGAACTTCTCTCCCAGGAGCTTGTGTGCGATCTCTTCTTCTTCGTTGGCGGCGCGGCTGCAGAAGTGAGAGAAGAGCTTCTGCCAGTGGGCTTTGTCTTTAGCCTGCGAAATGCAATCATCGTTATTAATACGTTAATACTAAATGTCACTCTGGTTTTTATGGTGTATTTTATAGTGCACATTAATGTACTCGTGGTGTCCATGTGTGAGTAAGTGTATTTTGTTTACATTTTAATTGGGAAACAATAAGAAATCAAAAGTTGCCGCATCTTAATTCCAAGTCGTATACACACGCTTTCTCTTCAAGCAAAAGAAAAACACTCCCCATTTCTCATCTTAGAAAGAAATTATTTTCACAACCACCTTGCTTTGCTTTCAAGCCAGGTTTTTAAACCCATAAACTTTGAATTTAATGTATATGCAATATTGTGGAGTGGGCAATAAAAAATCTAATTCCATGCAGCACGTGCTGTCTTTTTATTTTTACAGAGGTCTTTTTTTTATGCGCGTGAACATCTGCAATTATTCCCAGAGACGCACAGAAACAGGATGAATGAACACCTACAATAATCAGTGACACTAAACAAAAAAGTGACCAGAGTTTGACTCACCTGTTTGACCACAGCTACCATCCTGGCCATCAGCATGATGCTCGAGGTCTCTGGAGGATAATGCACACTCCTGAAGAGGAGGAGACAAATATATATATGTTGTTGTTTTTAGACAGGATCAATGCATTCACATGGGTTTAAAAAATACTGGCACATAATAATCCAATCTGAGAATCTGCCAATACAGAATCCTAATCTGATACTTGTATTCAACAACATAACAGAGCAGCATATTACAACTTAACCCTTGAATGTATGACCTACCCATACCGTCACTCTTCCAATAGAATCAATGGTAACCCTTTATACTGACAGTCATAAGTTGATAAGAGCTTCCATAGGAGATGCTTGGGGTCATTTTTGACCCCGCTTATGGAAAATAATAGTGATACAAAAAACAACAATTTCTTAAAATTAATGAGAAAAAAAAGAGAAATGCAAATGGCCTCATGTCACAAACATGTTTTATGGGGAATACCTGGAATATGAACATTTTAAAACTTTTAATTTAAAAGATTTTGAAGAATAACAACCCATGGGGTCATTTTGGACCCCACTTATGCATCTAAGGGTTAAAAAAACTAGTATCTTGACTATATACAATCCTGACTGAAGTTTAGAAAGGAAGAAACTTGTGAAAATGTTGCTTTTCTATGTGTTGTGGTTTAGTACCACATTGTTTACATGTATATTCTGTGCAAACACTGATTGTAAACTTAAGTTACAGCAACATTCACAAACTGTGTGAAAATCGTGTGTGTGTGTGTGTGTGTGCGCGCGCGCACTCGCACTCACAGGGGCAGCGAGGACACAGTGAACTGGAGTGGACCAAAACAAGGAATCAAATTAAAATGTAGCCAATTAAACACAGTTAATATGAGATTAATTCCACTATGAGTGGTGCCCTAAATAAAGCAGTCCACAGCTGAGCTACACCAGGAACCTGGCAACTAAAAATAAAGTAACACACACAGCTGCCACTGCTGATCCCTGATCAATTTAAACTTGAGAACGGGACCTGACATCGTTACCTCTGGATAAAATGTTGTCCGTCAAAACTGAGCAGATCTCTTGGACTGCAATACATTGTTGTACCACTGTGGCCTCACCTCCATGCATCTTTGAGCTTGTTGATGGGGTGGTCTGGATCTTCCTGGGAGGGACCCTGGCACAGAACCCGATGGTACTGGTCTGCTGCAGATTGTCGACACTCGCTGCTGCAGTACATCACCTGCAGAGAAACACTTGTTCAGACTATGAAATACTGAAAATGTCCTACACAAAAGAAATTTAAATAATTTTAAGTGACAGATGCTGCCATAGGAACAAATACTCTCAACAGCTGCACCACTAAATACAGCAACGTTTCCTTCACCACATACTGGGAACAACCATTGCTTAGCAACAACTATTGTGTGAGGTGGATGTAATCAGAGAAATATTGTGTGCTGTAGCCAGAGGTGACGTTTCACATCTGCCAGACTGAATAAAGCAGACGTGAACACACCTACACAAGATTTTACACAGCCGGACTACAAGATATTTTACATTTTTTTCTGTATCTCAACAGTCTGTTTTAGGTTATTTCCTGGAAATACATGAGTTCAGAGCTGCACTTTCCTACATTATGTGAGACCGTATATAACCAGGTGTGTGCCTTTCCAAATCCTATTTAGTCAGCTGAATTTATTTACTACAAGGAAGCATATGGGAGATTACATTCAATGTTATATTTCTTTTTTCTGTTTTACTTACAGTGCAAAATGTTATAATGGATAACTGAGTGTGGAAAATCATCGAACACAAAACCATGCCCTGTCAATACATGTCTAGTCTTGCCTTACAGAATATTGGTTTCACCACTTTCTCCTTCAAATACATCAGTCATTCAGTTCATGATCAGACCAGCAAACCTGACAATGAGGACAGGCTTGGTGCAGCTCTGGTCGTACGCAGCAGAGCTCAGGGTGAGGAAGGCTGAGTCCAGGTTTGCCACTGAGTCTCCTCGCATTCTCCTCCGCCGTCTCCAGAGCACGAAGGCAGAATTCACAGGCTGTAACAGGAAACAGTACGAGAACATGAGCAAAGGTAACACAATCTCTTTCTTAATGAAATGGTCCAGTTCCCACAGTCAAAACTGTGATGAAAGATTTGGATTGAGCCTGAAATCGCTCACCACCACTCTAGTTCAGGTGAATGTACTAATGTAACAATATTTTTATAAAATATAAATAAAATAAAGTTGTAATCATGTGTTCAACGGTTTATAAACGCAAAGAAATCCCAATAAACTGGCAGCACCTCACCATGCTGATGCCATTTTATGTGCATCCAAAAATACACATAGCATGCAGGGTTTTATTTCTAAACTGGGTAACAGGGGGCACTGCACCCTAGTACAGTATATCTGTTAACTGTGACCATAACATACCAGCATCAAACAGGAATTTAACAATAATTTCTCAGTAAATCATCATTTTATTGAGGGACTTGTACAAATCAGCACATTTGGGTCCTGGGACTCACTACACTGAAAACCTATCATCATCATTCACGCCGTTTTGATGCCAGTAAACAATATTCCCGTCAAAGTAATTGATAATACATGTACTATAGGTAAGCTGTCTTGTTTAGTTATTGATAGTTCATAATGATTTTAACCCTTGTTGATCTACACTCAATGATTCATTGTTCATTAATGTACAAAAGTCATTAACTGTTAAAAAAAAAAAGAGACCCTAAAATGTTGTATTATTTCCCATTTAATCTTACCTCTCCCACCTTTAAGGTAAATACAAGAAGAAACAATACTGTCACCCCCACATCGACCCAAGCACCACACTTGAGTTTTAGTAGACAGAGACAAAAAAGCAGCACATTGTTTGCATCTCACCTTTATATTTATATAAAGAATTCCATAAGAACTGGGAGCAGACGAGAGGTCGCTCAATGAAAATGGTGTCTCCCTTCTTGATGCTCTTCTTTGCAAAGAGACCTTTCCCCTAAATGTGAAAGAGAGAAAAAGTGGGACATTACACACAAGTGGGGGCTGCGTGATAGGGACAAAAAATAATAATATATTTGATGTACTTTTTATATCATTTGATATTGACATGCATCGTGATATAAATCAAAGGCTTAAGGCTGCGCGATGTGGTTTATAAGTAATATCTTAATATTTTTAAGCTATAACACAAAGCTTGCCATACACAGCAAATACCAATAAAATATCTACTGTTTACAACAATGACATGCTTAGAATACAGCTATTACCCTTCATCTCACATAATACCTGGTTTATTTCTTTGGCTTTTAATGTTAAATGCAAGACGTTTAAACGTATATGAGAACCAATGAACTTCCACATAAATATGGTCAAATTGAAATGAAAAGTACTGTTGTTAAGTGACCTATTACATTATATATTTCATACTTAACTTGTACATTTGTTTATTTCACAAATGTATTCAGATATAATAATATTAATAATGCATCAGCCTTTATAAACCAACTGTACACATAACCTGTCATACACATGCCTCATTTACACAATTACACGTCACATTTTATGATGACAAGTGTAAAATTTCATGCACAAACCAACACAGAGGATGTAAAAAAAAAAAAAGCTATTTAATGCCTATAAATCAAGTACAGTTCATTTAAACACTCAAACTACACCAATACAAACACAGTTCGGGAGGTTTTGAACAACAGAACAACAGCAACAGCTCATTGTTGTCACATATTGTGCGATGATTTAATAAAAATGAAGATGACGTGGTTGTGTTGTGTTGTGTTGTGTTGTGTTGTGTTGTTGGCCGCACAGAGAGGCGACACGCGCCCGCAGCTGCGCCGCCGTAGAGCCGCTGTCTCTTTTTTTTTTTTAAAGAAAAAGGTCGTCAGTTTTGAAATAAAACACCGCGCTTTACCTTCACATTGTCGATGAATGTGACTTCCACGCAGGCGGACACTTTGCCGGGATCCACGCAGAGGGAAAACATGTCATCCACGGGAGCGGCCATGTTTGTCACGACCTCTCAACTTTGAACCCTCGCAGAGACGCTTGCGCGTGTGACCGCAGAGATGCAGCGCCCTCTGCTGGTGAGGCCTGCAAGAGCAGCTTTCTTTCTTCTTTCCGTGAACATTAGGACACAGACTGAGATACAAGTGAATGTAAAATAAAATGAAATAATGTTTATGTTTATGTTTTTTTCTTTGTATTTCACTGCTAACATATATTGATGTTTTGTAGAATGAATAAACTAACCCTTAACACATAAAGCAGTATCAGGTCTTAGTCAGTGAAGTAGAAAATGATCCACAAAAGGAGAAAACAACTAATCATTAAACCTGTTACTTAAAGCTGCACAGTGTCTTATCTTAATACACAATGCTTTACAAATATTGTCATAAAAAAGAGAACATATATAATCTTTTAGAAACCTTTTACTTATTTGGTAAATAACAAACTGAGTTCACCTTTTATACCCACATTTGAGGCGGCTCACTGGGCTTCTTCTCTGAGAAGTCAGAAGTTAATCAAGCGTAACATTCGATCAATAAAACTAAAGATTTTCTGTTCAGGAATGCAACTAAATAACCATAATTTGACATCTTAATTATAGAAATAATAATGTGTTTTGCTATTTTTGTTATGCTGTATAACAATAATAATTATATTTCAGTATTAAAAATATCATTTCGGTTGAAGAGCTTCTGCATATCGTTATGTTATGTTACTTTAGGGCAGCTGTGGCTTTGTGTAGTGCTCTAATAAATTTGTTAAGCACTGTATAAACGTTCTAATTTATAGGACTACCTGTTTAAATAAGGGTTACATAAATAAATACAATTGTTTCATCAGTAACTGTTGTGACAGCAGTGCTAATGCTTGTTCCATACATTATATTATGAGGCAATGGTGTAAAAAAAAAACAACTTAATATTTAACGTTGTCAAATATTCTGTCAATTAACTTATTGAGTAATTGTTACAGCTCTAAAAAATAATTTCTCTTTTACAGTAACCACTATAATGCAGCACAGAAAAACATTGACCTTCTATGACAAATAAACCATTTTCTAACAACACTGAGGCAAAGGTCACAGCGTAAATAACCCAAACTGTCTGTACATAAAAACATCACAAAACAAGGTGAATAGAGAGATTATTTATTATTTATGTGTGTTTTTTTAACTATTATACTGTCAGTGTTTCACATTGTTTGACTGGCAAACATTTAATAAACATTGCAATGCCAATAAAACTGTTATACAAAAGAATGTAAATCATCATCATCATCATCATCAGAAGTATAATATATACTGTTACAAGTTATACGTTTAACATTTAAAATACTGCAGTAGGAATACACAAAGTCGTCAGTAGTGGAGTCAAATCCCTGTCAGACAGTAGTTCGTGGCTATTTGAGGAAACGTGGAAAACACATGGTTGATTCATATTATTTAGGTAAACGTACTTCACATTAGATTGTTGATTAAAAATCAAAAAGAATGTAAACTAATCTACAGTACAGTCTCTAAATGGCCCCTGATTGTGGCTTTACACATTGAGGTGATCAATTCCCATGTGATTCTTTCATTATGAAGGTTTCTCATTATACAATATATAACGTGGTGATGTTACAGTTCATCAGAGTGTCCTTTTGCCACTTTCTCCATCACAATAATACAATTTAGCACATCATTTGCTACTGGCCACAGTTACTGAATGTCGTATTCTGAAGGAACCCTAATAAAAAACAAACAAACAGCTGATACATTTGTTATTATTCAGGCTCTAAAACAAGCCTCTAAATCTAAAAAGCACATAATAATAATATGTGTTTCCCACTACGTTATGGCTCACACTCAGGAGTCAGGACCAGCAGGACTGTATAATATGAGGACGGACAATGTGGAAGCGTCCAAAAGTGGAGCCTAAAAACACCTGGATCGCCCCCTTGTGGCAGCATTTTATGGCCCCTGTCACGTCAGCTGCAGCTGTTGTTATATATAAAAATCCGCTGTAGTAGAAAAGAGTACTTTAACTGTTAAATAACCAGAGATTTTGGAGCATTAAGAGCAAATGTTGCTGCACATAATGTGTTTGCTCAGAGGTTGATCTCATGTCACCGTTCAAACTGCATTTATGAACCAGTCTCTCTTTTAAAAAAGGCTCCAAATACACTTGATAAGCCACAACTATACGTGGCTGATAAATACTGCAGTGTACTGTATATATTAAAATCATCTTAATTCAGTAAATGCTAAAAAAACCAAAACAGATTTTACAGTAAATATATATTAATTTCTATAAAAACAAAAGAATCACTAGATTTTGAGGCTCAGATTAAACCACGAGTCAAATTAAAGGTTAAGAAACCGCGGCTGAGTATGTGACGATCGACTCTCAGGCGTTCCTAAACCCGTCGTTGGGAGGAGGAACTCGACTGTAGCTTCTCAATCCTGCCGCGTCTCCATCATAAACCTTTGTTGTAGGTTACCACTTTGCAATCTGTTGCCATGGCAATCTCCTGCTCAAGGCGAGACACCTCAATCTGGAGGAGGAGGAGAAGAAAAATCATTAAAAACTGAATTTAGCTCTATATTCATTCAATCATCACCCACTTTGTCCTCCATACGAGGGTCGCGGGGGTCGCTGGTGCTAATCCCAGGTGACACGGGGTGAAAGGGCGGGGCTTCAGCTCGACATCTACGACTGAAATCAGCTTGACTTTTTAATTAAAAGACGTAGGAAAACATGAGGCGTGTGGGTCGAGGCTGTTCATGTCCAGTGGTGTATGTGTAATGTGAATTATTATTTTTTATTTTTTTCCCCAGCTGCTTCCCTCAGCCATCTGGCCCTGGATTCATCATCATCATCATCATCAGCAGCAGCAGCAGCAGCAGCAGCAGCAGCAGCAGGAGAAGGAGGAGTTTGTGTGACAGTACGATGAACTCCGCACCTGAGAAATCTGCGGGAACAGGCTGATGGCCACAGGCAGCGAGAGGCCGAACGTAACCAGGCACACGAAGCTGTGGACGGGCAGCAGCAGTCTGCGGTGACTCTGCAGGAACCTCAGCCTACACGAGTCAAGACAGTGGGACAGAGGTGCGGTGAGCTGGTGCAGTTTCAGCGTTATTTATAGATCTGAGACAAAAAAAAAACAAAAACCAAATACATCTTTCTGCAGATTTGGGAGAGCTACTTCACGCAATTAGTGGGTGGGATTTTTTTTTTCTGTCTGTGTGAAAGTTCCTCTTGTGGGTTTATGAGTCAGACTCTGCAGATACTGCACCCTCATTACTCCAGATTCTTCATTTATTCACATATCAATTTACACATTTCATGTTTTCCTTGAGGGACTGTTTGAATAAAATACATTAGGTTCACAAAATGAATTCACTACAGAAATGGTGAAGTTGTGGGTAAATTACAATTAAATGCATTTTAAAGCAGATTATTCTGCTCCTTTGGACAAAGCTAAACTTGGGGAGTTTCTATCTTATTTATTTCGGAAAATAAAGCTGAGTTACTGAGATTAAATCAGGAAACTATGGGATGTATGTTTGTGAGGACCTGTGAGTTTTTATAATTTTTTATAAATTTGACATGCAGTTGACATTTTAATTGTGTTTTGAGTTAAAAAAGATTTTAAGGAGGATTAGTCACATTTATTAGTTGTTAGGGATTTCAGGATGTTGCTGGCATTACCCTTTTCTTTTTAATTGCATTTATTAAGGTTTATTGACAATTTCCTGGATTATTAACAACATAAATAAATAACTTACCATTGAAATTTCTGGATTTTTGGATGATACCAATGTCAGACGTAATTCAGTGTGCAGTGTTTTAAAATGGAAAAATGGATGTACTTGATTGGTTATTTTATCCATTAATTAGTAGACAATCTATCCATATTTACATTTTGTGCAAAGATATACTGGTTTTTGCCTCTCATATCAATTCAATTGTCTTTATTTTACTGGTTTAAGTTCGATTTCCTCTGTTCCTGGGACAAAATACTACATTATAAAGGTGTCCAATTCTGCCCTGCGACTCTGTGATGTGAATTTCTCACCATTTAGCAGCCACTTTGTGGAGCCGATACAGAAAAATTGTACATTTATATGCAAACCTCTCTAGGTAGGACATGATGATGGGAGGCAAGACAAAGATTGGCATCGGGAGAACCACACGTGTGAAGGCTGTTTCCATGATCGCCTGAGGGAAAAAAGATGAGAACATTGTGCACACGCTTCATTTCAAAAAACACTGCACTGAGTTTTTTATGAAATCCGATGGGAGCTGAATAAATATGAACTTTGCAGGAAATTATGCATTTTCACAATTAGACGCAAGCAAGTGCAAAGTTATTCAATACAGTTACAAAGCAATAAAGCAACGCGGACGCCGAGAGAGCAAGGACATGACTTCTTTATACTTTTAGTATTATGTATACTGATTTACACTAACTGTATACATAATACTATGTATGAACACTAATATTCAGAATTCACATAGCACCTTTTATATGCTGCAATTTTTATATTCAAGCTTACGTTCGTCATCTATTCGGCACATGTTTGGACTTAAATGTGCAAGCTGCATTTAAGTTTTTTTTTTTGTTATTTGTATGTTTTTTTTACATATCTCAACTATTAGATTACATTTTCTGCTTTAATGTTTACGGCAGCACATTGGACTGTGAAAAATGTTTTTTATCCTCACCCTAACCCTCACTTTGTGGGGGTTTGTATGTGGTAATGACAAATCTAAAAAGCTTGCTCACATGTCTTGCAGCGATTTTGGACGATCCCACCACGTTCCCGTTGTTGTCCAGCACATCGACACCTTCAGACAGTTCATTGTGTCTCATCAGCCCCACGTTACAGATGTTTGCACTGGCTGCACAGGGCAGACAAAAGAAATGTATGAACACTACTATTAGTAGTACTTGTAGTATCAAGGTGTTGTTTGAGTATTAGGGCCACACATAAAAAAAAATTGAAAGAATTCTGAGATTAAAATCTGAATTCAAGATTAAAGTTAAAGTCAGAATTCTGAGAAAAAAGTCAGATTTTTGAGATTAAAGTCAGAAGTATGGGAAAAAAGTCAGAATTTTGAGATTACAATCAGAAATCTGAATACTGAGATTAAAGTCAGATTATTGAGATTAAAGAAAAAAGTCAGAATTCTGAGATTAAAGAAAAATACTTTTTTTCTCAGAATTCTTTCTTTCAATTTATTTTTTTCCATGTGGCCCTAATACTCTTCCACACATGTGGCCCTAATACTCTTCCATACATCTAGCCCTTATACTCTTCTGTACATGTGGCCCTAATACTCTTCTGTACATGTGGCCCTTATACTCTTCTGTACATGTGGCCCTTATTCTCTGTACATGTGGCCCTTATACTGTACATGTGGCCCTTATACTCTTCTGTACATGTGGCCCTTGTACTGGCCCTAATACTCATGTGGACTTCTTCTGTACATCTGGCCCTAATACTCTTCTGTACATGTGGCCCTGATACTCTTCTGTGGCGCCTGTGGCCCTAATACTAGTTTGGCCCTTATACTCTTCTGTACATGTGGCCCTAATACTCTTCCACATGTGGCCCTTATACTTCTTCATGTGGCCCTTATACTCTTCTGTACATGTGGCCCTTATACTCTTCTGTACATGTGGCCCTAATACTCTTCTGTACATGTGGACCTAATACTCTTCTGTACATGTGGCCCTAATACTCTTCTGTACATGTGGCCCTAATACTACCTGTGGCCCTAATACTCTTCCTACCTGTGGCCCTAATACTCTTCCGTTTGGCCCTTATACTCTTCTGTACATGTGGCCCTAATACTATCGACATGTGGCCCTTATACTCTTCCGCTCATGTGGCCCTAATACTCTTCTGTACATGTGGCCCTAATACTCTTCTGTACATGTGGCCCTAATACTCACATTAACTATTCTATTATTTTTTTCTGCTTTAACCCTTTAACACCTAAGTCTTTTAGATAAATATCATTACTATTTATTTATTTATTTTAAATGTCTTAAGCTGCTCCCTCTCTAGGGGTCGCCACAGCAGATGGTCCGTATATTTGATTTGGCAACGCTCCCATTTATCCAGGCTTGGGACGGCACATGGAGACCCTGATTTACACTATTTTAAATATTTTTCCCACAAAAAAAAGAAAACAGACGCTGAAGAAGAAAGAAAACAAACTTAATCAGCAAACCTTTAACACTGTAACAGTGTTTGTGTGCGATTTAACGGCAGTAAAACAAAACCTACCTACAGCCGGGAAAGGCACTAATCTCTGTATTATCATTCTGGTGGCAGGGGACAACTTGTTAGCCTTCTGAATCAGCACGTTCAGCCCGACCTATAAAACACAAAATCAACCTAAATATGACAAATACACGCACATTAATAAACAAAAACACCTTTGGTAACAGACATCAGACTGAACTAATGGATGAAACATATCAGTACAATGTCGTTTAGATTTTATTTTTAGGAGAGCTAAAACAAACAAAACAACAAATTCACTTCTTATACCAACTACTGATTGCAAAAACAAGAACACAAGATAATAATAATCAAACTCACGGCGATGGAGACAGCACTCGTCACAGCTCCTACGTAGCCTTGAAGGAACTTAG
Organism: Solea senegalensis; assembly: GCF_019176455.1. Taxonomy (NCBI): domain Eukaryota; kingdom Metazoa; phylum Chordata; class Actinopteri; order Pleuronectiformes; family Soleidae; genus Solea; species Solea senegalensis. Next base: position 4,590,036 of record NC_058032.1, read on the forward strand.
ATGTAGGCGTGGGCTGAAGTGGGACAAAAGAAAAAAATACTGTTTTTCAGACTAAAATGTTGTTTTTCTCCTTCTTTCTTTTTGAGAAATGTGAGTACAGTTCCTACCTTGGTGGCGTTGCGGTTGGCATAGTTCACACAAGCATTGTGACTCTGATTCAGCCACTGCAGGAAAGAATAAGGAAGGAAACACGGAGATGTGGTGGTTAAAATACAGCATGAGCATAAATGGAGGACATGAATGAATAAAACAGGAGAAAAGAGAACAACTTTCTATCTAAACAGCTATTTAGATAGACGTGACCAAAATGCACCACAGGCTAAATGCAATGGATTTACGGTGTTTACAGTACCTGCCATATAATGGTTGACACCACAGTCTGATTTGGGAGGAGAAGGCCAATGACCTACAGTAGATGAAACCAGAGAATAAGATCTTATTTTTATAGCAAAATAAGTCCAGTCTCCTTTCATCTATCCCCAAAACATGAGCACATGAATGGACCTCTGCACAGCCACGTTTACTTTTCTCTATGAAATGTGTGTTGATTTGAATGCGGGACTTACAATCGGCGTTCCAAATGGCACATAACCTGCACAATGAGAACAATGTGAAAGAAAAAAACGACGGCTAAATGGACCAAACACTTCATCAGCAAAGATCTTCATCTGAGGTCGTACCTGACATTCGAAATGGCATGAAGATCTTCTCTCCTGTATCAGGGTGAATGATGGCCTGCGTGCAGAGAGCATGGCATCATCCTCATGCTGTCAGCAGCCAGAGGCTTGAATGTAAGGGTGAGTGCAGACACGGGAACCTGTGCTCACTTATGACTGCTCTGCCACTCACTTACCTGCTTGATCTTCTGGGCTTCCCACAGCTGCGCAAGGTTTGCAGCACATTATAAAGAAAAAAACACAGTTCACAATTAGCCTTCCTGCTTCTGTTTTCAAAAACGGGGTAAAATAAGGTCTTTTTTTTTTTTTTTTGGATACGAGGCATTTCTTTATGATTTAAATAAGGTGATTGATTCTGGCCAGAACTTTGTGTTCAGGATTCAAGGTTTGTAAAACTTTGTAAACTCAAATTCAAGCATTTTAAGCTATTTGTTTTCTACGGAAGAGAATTACATAAAAAAGGAAAAAAACGAAAAAAGGAAAAACAGCATGAATTCTGAGATAAAAAGTCAGAAAAAGTCAGAATTATGAGAATTCATAGACATTTAATTTAAGATAAAAAATTAGAAATCTGATATTTAAGTCAGAATTCTGACTTTAAAGTCTGATAAAAAAGTACTGTAGTTCATTTTAGCAAAAGGATAACAACGTATAGGTTGAACATATGTATACATTAAAAGCCTGTGACTAAAGTGTACTAGGGTATTTTCTTTCTGTGGTATTTAATCAAAATGATCCATATTCCATATTCACCTGAAGATCAGTGACTCCAGCTGGGAGAAAACCCTGTTTGTAATCATCGAGGAGTTTGATGCATTCCTTCAGCCGCGTCTGTAAACAAATGAAAGACAGAAGAAAACTCTTTAGACTTATTTGACTCAGAATTGATCATCTAGATGCAGATACAAGGACTGCATCTTTGACACTGAATGTGGAAATGTCCAAAGCTGCACAGACCAGTTGCTGTATTCACATTATGTATTAATCTTTTTAAATGCTTGTGAATTTTTCATTCAATTTTTGGGGTTTTGAGAAAAAACTGAAAAAACTTTTAAATATGAATGAATGTTTGTTCGATTCAAACCTTAGTCAAATCATTCAGTGGACGCAGCATGCAGATGACGATACATCATTTCTGACCAAACAGATTAATAACAATAACAACAACAACTAAAATTACATACTGCAGTTTTAATATTTTGCCGGAGCCTCGTCACATTTGCTTGAAATCTAAAAAAATGATGATGTATTGACTTCCTGTCAGTTGCATATCGTGTACAGCATTGATAATATTGAAAGATTGATTTTTACCTCTGACACAAACAGGGTGCTGGGGTCAATGATGTCTATGAAGTGTCTGAGACGCCCAAGGAAGGAACCCTGGAAAAGACAAAAGAAAAGTTCATTCTCAGTGAAAATAGACTCTCGTCTCTGTGAGTTAAACATTTTTCCCGTGAGTCCTCTGCACTGATTTATCGCCACTTTACCGCTGTACAACATGGCTCTTTATCTGTCTCCCACAGACGCTGTGAAACAGTAAGTGTGAAGTCACTGTGTGCTTAAAGTATCATGTACAAGTACAATTTAGTGTTTCGCATCCACGGGGCCTCAGCCGGGATTCCGGTCAAACTACTACTTAATTTTTATCACGTCGTATTAATTAATTTAAACTGCTCAGTTGTTTTTTTTTAACTCGTAATTCAGCACACTCAGTAATAACATCTGTGAAAAGTAAAATCCCTGCAGGACAATGAATTGCTGCTAAGAAAGGAACCAAATCATTGATTAAGGATCTTTTTTTTACTTAAATAGAATATAAAGTATTTTTGGCCAACAGTACAGGAACAGGAAAAGCACACGTGTTACACGAGTTACTGATGTCACTGAAAGTGAGGACAGGAACAGAACTGTGCCATCATTCATTTCAACATTTACTGGTGTGATTTTCCTTCCTGGAGTCAGGGTTTCACTCACATTTATGTAGAGATTTATCCCAAACAGGAAACAACAATAAACATTCCCTCGTGTGTTTGGCATAAATCGATGGTTCCATTAGAAAGACGTCACGGTACAGTTAATGGATGGATCTGGAAACACTCGTCGCCTGGCAGCGTACCGCAGACACCCGTATGAGAACCACTTCCATGGAGGACAATAAATGCTTATTTTGTCTATTATTAATGAGATCATCGTCATCGTCCTCCTCTTCCTCACATTAACTTCACACAATGGTAAAGTGAAATTAGATTAAGACGGAGCGAGCCATAAGTAGGGTTGTGAACGATTACATATTTGAAAAGAAAATGTTGTACTGTCACTTTCATAGAATTGACAAATATTAACTGTAGAATCAAATCAAATTGTATCGTTCTTATACTGTATTGATTCATATCGAATCAGTCTTTAATAAAAGTATATCGTTTTTGAATGGTATTGCAACCCATGTGTCTAGCTGCGTGTTGATAGATGATTGTTTGTGCAACCCTTGAGATAAAGTGACTCTACTTGTTATTATTGAAGTTATTGTTGTTGTTTTTTTGTTATTTGTTTCATTTTCTTACACACTCCAAAGTCAAAACTCCTCAGCTGCACTCCGAGCACAGTATTTCTGATTTTCCTCCAAGCACCACCAGAGGAAGCTCATGTACACGTACCACAGAGTCTGAGAATTTAGCCCCTCGTCACCTTACACTGTTTCCAAAGGTCAAAAACTAAAGAAAACAAACACAATGTATTGATATGCAGGCGTTAAACGCTCATATGTGAAATATCACAACAATTGAAGAAAAATAAAGACAAACGAGGAGTCTTTGTTGTACAAGGGAAACAGAAATACTGCTGGAAATGAGCCGTTTGAGACAAACACTTAACAGACTAAGTGCTGAACATATTCTTCAGAGTCGATGCTTGGAGCTTCTGGTGAAGTGTTCTCTGTTTCCCGCTGCCGTCTACATCGGCATGCCAATTGCTAAGTGCGGCGTGCGTGCCAGCAATCTGAAAAGGCCCAGTAGCAGTTTATGCCAAGAGTGTGTTTGGCGAGCCAGATGGGGGCGAAAAACATGGCAGCTTTCGTCTGATTCCCTCAGACACATTTATCAGTTATGAAGTGACGGCTTCTCTATATTCAAGTATCTCTCCAGCACCGCGTCCTCATGGAAATGACTGGGAAAACCATCTCTGGTCCATCTAAAGACGAAGCATCGCTCTACAGCGTGTCTCTAGGTTTTTCTGGCTTCCATCCTCCTCCTCCTCCTCCTCCTCCTCCTCCTCCTCCTCCTTCTTCTTCGTCTACAGGCCGTATGTGCTGCTGCAGTGGATCCATGCATGTGAGGAGCCGGCTTTAATTATGCATGAGTTTCAGCTCCCCGGAGAGTACACAACAAGGCTGAAGCTGGAGACGGAACTCAGGGAGAAAGCAGACAAACACAAACCAGGCGAGATTTATGCTGATTCAAGGACTGACCTAATTTAAACTGCTCTGACACAAAGAAGTGGAAGTGTTACAGCGCCGTTAATCAACACAAATCACTGGCTGCTAAAGGGAAAAACAAAAAAGCAGGTTTCCTGGTAGAGGAACTATGTATGAGCGGTGCATGAGCGACACAGAGCTGGAAACCTTTTTAAATCACAGCGATATGACAACTGTACATGAAATGAATTTCTATGCGTGCACTGTGCAGTGTCATGACACAAAAAAGATCCTAAAAGACGTAGACATGAAACACACACACTCACACGCACCTCCTTTACGTGTATGCGAGGTCACACTGAGTTTCTTTATGGCTGTTTTAATCTGGAACTCTGGGACTTTGAGTTTGTTGAGGGTTCTCGTGGTTTGTTCGAGATCTTTTCTAGGTTTTCTTGCATCTTTGCAGTTTTTAGAGTTATTTTCTTCCTCTTCACTACACTACTCTCATCACATGACAAAGGAGGTGGCGCGTGTCTCTCGTTATAGCATGTGCTTCTGCTTAAGCATTAATGTGATATTGAAGGGGGTTTTTGGATCCTGATTTTCTTTTTCTGTTCGCAGTGTTCCAGTGACGTCGACCAGAATTGCACCAATACAGATCAAATTAGATCATCCCATGAATGAATCAATGAAAAAAATTGCCAAAAGTGCCTCTTGTGTTTTTTGTGTGTCCATGTTTCAACAACCGGTGACTTATTTACATGGTCGGACTTCAACCTGTTTAGTGCCATCACCAGGTGAATCATCTCCTATGGAGCTGCTGCTGTCAGAGGAAAAAAAGGAAGCTCGACTGCAGAGCTCACACACGTGAAGGTCACATTATCTTTCAAGGCTGACCAATGCAAATTTATCAGAGCAGATTAGAAACTGAGACACACACACACACACACACACACAGCCCGTTCATCTCTATCAGAACTCAAGCTGCAGAAAGATGTATAGAATTAGATGTCTTTTATATACATATGCTGTATAATTCACATCTATACTGCAGTTACACCCACTTCTATTGTCTGAAACAGGTCATACCGTTCTTCACGTGGTGTTTCCGGGATTATACTATATTATACTATATTATCATAGACACTAAAATTGTATGAATCTCAATGTGACAAAATTGTTTTTTTTTTCCACACATTGTCACACAGTTCAGGGTGTACCAGTTTCAATTTGGCCTGGCATAAGACAATAAACAATATTATCATCACCCATTACAATTAAAAGTGCTAAGGTGATTGTGGTGAATTTCATGTGGGGGGATTTGGGGGATTCTAGCTCACCAGCACACGGCACGTGTGATTTATTTTGAAGTGCCAAAAAAGGGGTATTGACTCTTTCCAGTCATTTCCAGAACCTGATTTTTGTTATATTATTTATAAAAGTATTTATAATCTTGTTTTTCACTTAAAATGTTTCCTTGGTAACATACTTGTAACATAGTAACAGTGAAATTTTGAATACAAGTACATTTTCTTTTGTAATGTTAGTTAGTATTAGCTCTTCTAACAGGATATAGAGACCAAACTAATGATGTCTTCTTAAAACTACAAGAAATAGTTTACAGAGAGAGAAAGGGGGCGTTTAAAAATGCATTGTGTCAGAACAAGGGATTAAATTATGCGACCGTCAAACAGCAACATTTAAATAAACATATGGATGAAGAACAGCAGTTTAACCCACGGTCATGGAAATGGTTGTGTTGAAATCCATTCAATATTCCCGTGTTGTATCGAGACCTTTAAGGACATTGTAAAAACTGTATATCGTGTAAATAGTTGGAGGAAGTGGTTGATAAATTGAATTGAGTGAGTAATAGAAATGTGGTAGGAACTTATATTTATAATAATTCTTTTTAACATGTGACAAGAAGGAAATGAAATTGTGTCAAATATGTGTAAAATGTGTACATTTATAAATCTGACAGATATATCATCACAAGATAATTAAGATTTGTTGTGATTTCCATTCAAAAACAAAGTGCAGTCAGTGCAGTCAGGTAATGTTATACAAGAGCAAGATGAAAACCGTCAATTATTCCACATTTGACGGATATCTGCTCTCTCACGGGCCAATGAAGCTTATAGAAAATTAAAAACGGAGACAAATCGCACGTTTATCGTGATGAAGTGACAAAAGAAGGAGAAGATATCATCCATCAGAAACATCACAGTGTTTCTCGCGGCGCTGCACCGACACCAGGGTGCGAGAGAGACGATCAGACGAGCGATCCGCGATTCTGTCCCCGACAACTAAACTGTGACCAAGTCACAGCTGACGCGGTCACCATCTGAAAGTTGCTGTTGCCTTTTCTGAAACACCACGGAGCATCGCGTCATCCGCAGATCACAGGCAACTTTGTCCACAAAGAGGAAGAAGAAGAAGAAGAAGAAGAAGAAGAAGAAGAAGAGCACCCAGAGCAGGAGCGGGGCGGAGGAAGAGGAGGACCGGGAGGAAGAGGAGGCTGTTTTTCCACCGCAAAACCCTTCGGCAAATAAAAAAAATAAAAAACCGGGACTAGCGCGCTCGTTAACGGAGAATAACGAGCACTTGACTCACCTGGTCGTATCTGGGTCTGCCGAGCTGGAAGGCAGGACACGCTGCGGATTCCGCCATGACACCCAACTATTTATTTATTATTAATGAAGTGAATCATGAGCCGACTGTCAACTGGAGCCAACTACACTCACGGTGCCAACTCTAGTGAAGCGAGCGAGCGAGCCGCAAGGTCTGCTGGGAAGTGGAGTCCTCTCCCCCTGTGCGTAAACGCCAGGCAAAGTTGAAAGCGCGCGACGAGTACGCGTCCCCCCACCGAATAGTCGATCCGGTGAAAGCTGTTGCGTAACTGTTCGCATTGATCTCGGGAGAGATAACAGTTGATGTGCCCATAGGTGTTTGACTGAGCTGTGATCAATAATTATATGAGGAGGAGGAGGAGGAGGAGGAGGAGGAGCCTGGTGTCTGGATGGAGTGATGATCAGCCCCTGGACTACTTTCAGGAGCACATGTGCGTCAATGGATAATATATGATGTCTCTTACAGATGGTGCGCGTTATTGTGAGAAGCTCTAGGTGGAAGACAATAACAGCCCCCATCCCATCAACTTCTCACTCTGCTGCCCTGAGGAAAACAGAACAGGAGTTTTAATAAAAAAGACAAAAACAAAACACCACACCTTTTTTCCCCATAGTTGTGACACAAATGAGGAATGTTTTTTTTAGAGTAGAAATTAGTGTAAAACAGCATCTAACAATCTGAAATCAATGCTGTAGGAGAGACAGAGCAGAGTTGACACACTGTAGGACAAAGAAGACTTAAAACCTTAAAAGCTTTTTACTCTAGCCTTCAACTAGCTCCATTTTATTCCACCCTGTGTTGTGTTTTACTGTTGTATTTTAATGTCATGTACTTTATTTCTATAGCCACAGTTGACCAAAGTGCTTTACAAAATAGCAACATTACACACCCACAGCATTAAAAGCAGACGTTAAAAACACATTCATGGAACATAAATCAAAGCATAAAGGAATACCAAATAAAAACACAAGAAGAAAAAGTGTTGTATTTGCATCTATTTTATTTTTCTATTATCAGGTAGCATTATTATTATTTGATGGAAATCCATTGGAATTCTTTTTAAGCGTTATTTCCGGCATGTGCATAATATTCTGTGGCGCCATTAACCTCATAAATCTGAAGTAATATACAGAGGTTGCTGTGGAACCTACACTGCGGTGAGGAGCGCACCCTAGTGGAAAGAAATAAGCATTGCTGCAGTATGTCATGTACATGTCAGGTCAAGGGGCCACATGGTTGGTGTAGTTGGTGCATGTTTTTGCATGCAAACTCCATGCAGATTTGGGGATTAGGTAAAGTGGACACTCTAAATTCTCTTTTCGTGTGTCGTTCCACGCTGGTACCTTACTAGTGGATTGTTGTTTGTCTCCATGTGACCCTGTAAAGGACTGGTGACCTGTCCAGGGAGCTCTACGTCGGATGGGATTGGCACCAGCGCCTTCTGCAATGTGTTATTAGTGAAGTTGAATGAATGAATGAATGAATGAATGAATTAATGAATGAATGTCAGGTCCATAATAACAAGTCAGAACCTCTGCATTGAACCATGTGTACTTTATTTTTTATTTTTTTATAACAGTACAGTACTGCGGTCATCTAAAGCATTGCGGGTAGCTACAGTGGTACTGGAGTGGTATTAGAAGAGAATATATTATCATGACAAAAGTATTTTTGATAGAAATAAGTTATATTCTTATTTTACGGCACGGATTGTTTCTACAGTAAAATGCTGCGTAGAACAGAAACACGGGATGGAACGAAAATATATATTAAAAACATTCTCTCGGGTTTTAATGTTACAACAATCAGGAAGTTAAGGAGCTGAGAAAATAATGATAATAATGAAAAAAACCAACTCTCCATCCTCTTTTTTTTGCTTATCATACAGCGATGTTAATGCAGAAACATCTCTCTTTATAGTATTCACATTATTTAAGCATTTTCCTAAATATACTGAATATGTAATGAGGTCAAGTTAACCTTTGTGCACTATTTGAGTTGAAAATCTTGCTTCTCTGCTTTTATTTTTAACTTGAACTAACATCGTATTCTTGCCAGCAGACGTATTTGAATCCCTGAAGAGCATCATCTGATGCACTTCCAAAAACAACAGTTTCCTCTGGTGTGTTGAAGCAGTGAGTTTAAACTGAAAAAGCCGATTACCTGAAATCATATTAGTAAGCGTCGGTAAAAGAATTATGTTCAATCACTTTAATTGAAGCTCTTGTGTGTGTGTGTGTGTGTTTGTACGTGCCAAATAGAAAGTCCATGCATGTTGGGTAATATTGTCTACATCAACAGGGCAGTATTAGCAGTGAGAAGAAGACCTGGATGACTTGTGGAGCATTTGTTTGACTGTAACAGTGTTTATCAGTCTTCACTAATAACCCTGTGTGTTTTGATGCCCCACAGAGAGGAAACAGTCTTCAATCACACATCATGTGCAGTAAACCTCACACGTCTGCCGTCACTTGTGTCTGGTTCGCACTTGAAGCAACGTCGGCGTCTGCTCCATGATGCGCAGTAAAAGGTTATCGATGTAGTCCTCCAGGTCTCGGACCTGTGCCTTGACCTTTTTCAGCTCGCTCTCACATTTTTCCAGCTTCGCCCCCTGCTGGTGGGAGGCCGCTTGCTGCTTCTGCATGTCCATCTCCTGCTGCAGCAGCAGGGAGATCAGCTCCATGTTGGTCAGGTGCTGGTACTGAGCAGAGTTGTCCACAGTCGCCTCCTACAGGAGAGAATCGGTAAGGTATGTTATTTAAAGGCTTGTAAGAGGTTATAGCGTTTTTTTGATAGTTCATGTTGTATGAATTACTGACATAGAGTCAGCATTTCCTGAGCTGTGTGCGCCCCCTGCTGGTCCTCCATGTTGAGAACCAGACTAAAGCCTGCCCCACACTAGAGGAGAATTGGCCTGATCTGGCCATTCCGACAATCATGGTTAGAGCTGAAACAATTACTCGATTAATCGATTATTAATCAAGTACTAAATCAATCGACAACTATTTTGATAATTGATGAATCGGTTTTTCATGATTAAAACAAGATTTCTGACTGTTTTGGCTTCTTCAATGTGAATATTTTCTTTGTTTCTTTGCATTAAGGGTTGTTCAAGATGTTCCTCAGAAAAACCACATTACTGTAACCTGTAGATCAGAGTCTTGGAAGTAAAGCACAGCGTAATTTTGAGAGAGCAATATTATATAAATCCATACGTCAACTCTGTTGCCATATGTAATTTCCAAGTGAAAGTCTAGATTAAATCTATTGCTTTGTTGGAAACAATGGAGTCGTCACAGCAGCAGTGTATTCATGAACACCATGTGCCACGCTGGCCTTAATAAATGCTCATGGAGGCATTAAACAGACATCCAACCTCACCGCTTTCTGTGATTTAGTGTGACATCCTAATGGCTTCTCTCGACTGTGTCCACACAGCGAGACGCAACACAGCATTATGGGTAACATTTTTTTTTGATCCCATTTATTGCTTGTTGAAAGGTACCACAATTAAGGGGGAATGGTTGTCTGCACACAGCTCAAACCTTAGTGCTGCTCATATGGTAAATCAGCTGCATATTAAATATCTGCAATCCGGGAAACTCTGGAAAATCACCAGGAAGCACCAGAATCCAGCCACGTCACCTCTCTAGGCCCAAAGTGTGAGAAAAGAAGAGGAGGAGAACACAATTTTAGGACCTGAAAACTTTTTTTTCTGGGCCAGTAAATGGTGTCAGGCTAACAGAGGAGTAATGGGATCAGCATTTCTCTCCCAGGTGCTGAAAGTAGGAACCTCGGTCTAACAGGGAGCTGGTAGGTAACAGCTGCACACTTACATGTCTTTTTTTTAATTGCTGGACTGGTTTATGTCTCCATCACCATTACTGTACAATAAGTAATAAAGCTCCTAATATTTTTGTAGAAATGAACATGGAAGTGTTTTTTTCAGACATTACCTGACTCTTCTCAGCTTCAGCTACGGCCTGGTGTGCAGCGGCACGTCCCGGGTGGATCGTGGACTTGAGCTTCTCCAGAACCGAGCGGCCCTCCTTCTTCTCCGATTGGCTGGAGGTCAGTGGCTTCACAGGATGAGTTCTGCAAAGCAGAGAGGTCAGCCCTCACATTTTTCGACACGGACGTACGGTATGTTTGCTATGAGAGCAGCAACGGCTTCTGGAGGGACTCATCGTGTACGGTCAAGTGACAACAATGAGTCACTGTCATGTTTGAGTATACGACCTGCAGTTACTCTGCATCTCCAGTTGTTCATGTGCTTTGACAAACCAGAAAAATGCTGACTCTGCGATGGTTTAGCAAGCACTGCAGGCATATTTTAATATATTCTACTTTTCTGTTATTTGGGCATTTTAAAGTGTATGTCTGGGGACACTTGCTGAAACATCCTGTTCCATCCTATCCTTCAGAATAAGAGGAAAACATCTAGGGAGGAACACAGGGTTTTACTTTACAACAGCAACAGCAACAACAACAACAACAACAACAAGGGAGTGTTTAGACACAGAAAATTAGAATTAATCTGAAATGTAAATATACAACAGGAAGAAAAGCTGTGTTACTGCAATAACTATATTTTTTGACAGTACTTAATAATAGCGTAAATAACAGATTTTAATTGAATTTATGGGGATGGAGGGTGTAGATCTTGGTGGAGGTTTGCACTCTTTCTCTACATTTTCTAGTTGTTTTTATTGTTTTTGCAATGATTAGTGAAACACTGAAAAGGGGGTGAGTAAACAGCCCAGCAAGTGATTGTATGACTCTTTGTTTGTTTGTACTAAAAGCACTGCTGAACTCAATTATTAAAAGTTCTCCCCTACATCCATCGTAAAATGTTTAAAACTGAATGCAGCTGGCACTGGCACTGGGTCTTTTGAATAATTGAGTGTTCTTTAGCCCAGTCATGCTCCTGCATCTCTGCTGCCCATTCATTTGTATTTAATATTATGTGGCAAATTGTCTTAAATTATACACTACCTAACCTGACAACTATCTTACATTCTGTATTCTAGTGCTATAACCTACAGTTGTCTGGAGATGTATATATATGTATATATAGCTCTCAGCAGGTGGTCAAAAAGCAGCAAACGTAGCTGAAAGAATGTGTGAGAAAACAACAAAGTACAGCAGCCCACAAGACGCTGAAACATGAGATGAATAACATAAATGCAAAGCAGTTGCACAGCAGTTCTCATCCAAACCAGCCAACGTTTGGATGGGGAAATCAAAAGGCACAACTTAGAGATACACAAACACATTCTACACCAAATCATGCCAGGCCGACAATAAACAAAGCAACAAGAGCAACAAAATGTAAAAGAAATAACAATGACTGTGTGTGGGGGAATATTTTCTTGCGACTACAGATAGTAAGTAATGACCTAGTGTGAGGATTCTCACCTGCTCTCCTGATGGGGCAGGTTGTTAGCTGGTTGTGTCTCCTCAGGCAAAAGTGAGTGCCTTGCATCGACCAGGGGCTGGTCAGTGGTGGAGGTGGTGGAGAAGGAGGTGCAGGAGGTGTAGGGGGCCACAACCAGTGTAGTGCTGGCTCCAACATGGGGCGTCGTGTTTGAGAGATTAATGGAGGGGCAACAGACAGGGGGAGGGTGGAGTTTAGCCTGAGCATCAGTGGTCAGGGAGAGTGTGGAGGGGATGGAGGGAGAGCAGGACTCAGGCGCTTGCAAAGATTGTCCAATCTTTGACTTAGAAGGGCTTCTTGAGTCTGGCGCTACTTTGTCATGGAGGTCTTGAAAGCTGATCGCAGAGGGTTTTCCCGTTAAACAGAACTTTGTGAGGCGAGACATGTCATCTTTTAAAGACGTTGTTTTGGTTCTGTCTATGACGACGTGCACATCTGTGTGTTTATCTAGCGGCAGCACGGACGATTTGGTGGGCTGATATGACATCGGCCCCTCGCAGACTTCTGAGAAGTTTTGAATGAGGGACAAAAGCTGCTCAAACTCTTTGTCTCCACTTTTGCTCTGGCTGCTTGGGCTGCCGCCGCTGTTCTGTCTGGACAGGCCTTTAGGTCTAAAACGTGCGCTCACCACCCCGGAAAATGACTCTGTGGCTCGCTTAGCTTGTGGGTTGCCGTTATCATCAGTGTCTCTTTGTGTCTTGTTAAAACCATCGTTGCCCGCCATTGTATCTTCACTAGGTTCTGTTTTAAAGCTCGATGAGTTAGACATTTGATTTAGAGATGATGATTCAGCAATCTCACTGCCGTTTACCCTGGAGTGACCCCGTGGTGCAAACGTAGTAAGCTCGTGTTGACATTCTTGGCAATTGCCTTGGCAAACCGGAGACACTCTGCACAGTTTCCGCGTAGCAGCGGTTATTTCAAAAGAGGAGTTCATCTCTGGTATGTAGGTGTCCTTTAACGTGAACATGTCCTCAGGTGTGGTCTCCTTGTGGCGAACAGCTGTCAGTGAGTCGTCTGTTGGTTGTGAGGAATTCCCATCCAAACTGACAATGCTTCTCAGAGTATCCTGTACCTCGGACTGAGAGGAGCCGTCCGAATCAATAAATCCAAAGTCCAAGTTATTCACATTCATGTTCAGGTCTCCTAACGCTAATGAGAAAGACACGTTATTGTTGATACATGTGGTTTCATTTGGATTAGACTCAACTGCCACTTCTACTGGACCAGAAGTACCATCTAGTGCCTTTATCTCTGGGTTAGGGGAAGTGGAAGTAGTAGTAGACATGTTCAAAATGTCTTGAACAGAGTTCTCACTATCAAGTAGCAATTTGTTTGTGGAGTTCTTTAATGCAATGTTATTTCCGGGAATTTCCTTTGTGTTTAATGACAAAAGATGATTGTTTTCTACAGGTTTTCCATAGTTTACTCTGCACAAGCGTCCATACAAATCCTGCTCAAACAGCATCCCTCCCCAGCGGTCAGCTTCATCTTCTAAAGGTTCATATTTGAACTTTTTGAGCTTTTCTTCAGAGGTGAATCCTGGTGTTGTGACGTTTGTTTGCTGTTCGGGGGGAAGACTGAGGGAGTCCGAGGTCTCACTGTGCGCTTGAAGGTCTGGAGAGACACTGTTTCTTCCGTGTTGTAGTGAGGCCACGCCGGTCTGTGAGAGGAGGTAGGCTTCTTTATGGACGGCCAGCTCCTGACCTCTGTGCAGCCACCCGTCGGAGTAAATCTCATTCACCGAAGTTCTTAACAACCTCCTTGGAGGTAAAGGGGGAGGCTGCCCTTCATGTGTTTGAAGCTTTTGCGTGTGATTTACTGTATTAAGTGGATAACTACATCCATGAGATGATGTTGGACTAGTTCTCAGTCTTTTTTGAGGAAGATTCCCTTTCGGTGTATTGAGTCTGCTTGAGGCAAAAGCGTCAAAAAAGTCGTCCCACTCTCTTGCACTTTCTGACATGGATCGATGGGCTGTGTGGTTCGGGGAGTTGGATGCAGGTACTTTAGGTAATAACGCAGGGAGAGATATCTGTCTGGCTACTGGCCTGGGGCGCTCCCGCTTGATAGAAGCAATATTTGTAGCATTCTTAGCTAGAGAAAGGCTGGGCGTGTGAGGCTCAGAGGGCAGGGTGGTGTAATGGAAGGGGGATGAGCCAGAAGAGGAGCAGGGGGCAAAGGTAGGGGACCTCTGTGACTCTTCCGCTATGAGCTCCTCAAAGAAGGGGTTGCGCTGTATGTGTGGGAGGAAAGGATTGGAGGGGGAGATGGGATTTGAGGAAGGAGAGTTGGAGGGAGTGAAGGGATGAGACTGACTGCAGTCATCAGGTGAGACATGACCAGAGGGAGAGGAGCACTGAGGGGGGAGAATAAGGGAGTGAGGGGGTACATCTGAGCTGCTTTCTACTTCCAGCCTGTGAAAGAAAATAGGGCACAATAGTCCTCTTAGTTAATGATTAGGTTGATGACCAGGTGACCAGGTTACCGAATGGTGAACACGTTTCTTACACAAACACAAAGCACAACTAAAATCCCGGCTGATATTTCACAACAAAGTGTCTCGCTCAACCAACTTTAGTCTCAAAAAGAATAGAATTGTGGAAAGAGTAACACAGATTAAACAAAAAAAGAAGAAAAAAAAAAGCAAAGCACATTTGCAAAATAATCAAGCAAAAGAAACAAAATAATAGTAATAATGCACTGTAGCCATTCAAGACCATCTCTGTTGGGTGAGCTCATATCAGCATGGAATGAGTTTCCTTACATCGTCTTGCAAGAGCTATTGTCTGAACCGCAGGGATGTTGCATCTTTTATAAGTAAAGACGACACACACTGGAAAAGAAAATACAAATGCTGGAGTGCTGTTTGTGGAAAATATAGAGCGAGGTAATGACACTGTGTGGTGGTAAAATGGAGAAAAATATGCACTAAATCAATGTCCATTTTCAAATGAGCCAGGAGAGAAAACAGAAAAAAACTCAATACACCCAACTGAATACAGGCCTCCCATGTGCCTGTGATTATTTCTGAATAAAGACATTGATCAAACATGGTTGGAGCCCAGAGGTGATCCTGCAAATGACCCTGACTCACCTTGGCTTGTTCTGGGAGTCACTGGAGCCAAACCACCCTCTGAGCCTCCCCTCAGATGTGTAGGCAGCCTGGTTCAGGTCTGACTTTGCAGGTAGCGACTCACTCCTCCCTCCAGAGAATAAAGTCTTTCTTAGCTTTCTCCCCTTTTCAGGTGAACCAATGGCAGAGGAGACGATCGGCATTGTGGTCTGCATGGGGCAACCCTCTGTTTGAGATTGCTGAGGAAACGACGCCGCGGCTGCCTTTTCTTCCTCCTTCTCCTCTTTCCTTGTCTTATCAAAGGACCAGCGGCGGCCCTCGGAGAAGGAACCTTTGTCCTCACTTCTCTTGGTGAGGTTCTGCAGGGAACGCGAGAGCGGCGAGCACTTCTCCAGCAGGACCAGCTTGGACGGGAGAGTACCCGAGCTCTTTGGAGTCGACAGCTCAGAGTCGTAGACGTGGCTTCCGTTGATACACAAGGACGACTTGGACTGAGTCATGGTCTGACCCTTGAGGGACTCCACTGCTGGATTTGTCCGAGGGAGCGCTGTCGTGATCTTGCTGGCTTCATCGCTCAAGGCTCGCTTGTGGGTGAGAACCTTTGTGGTGTGCTGGCTGGTGAGCACTGTCGGACAGAAGCAAGAGCTGAGTTACGAAATGTGAGGATTCTCCACGTTACAGCAGCTGTAACTGAAAGAATTATAATGTTGTTTAAATGGCTCTACTGTCCCAACTGGACAAAATAACAGTATATTATTTACAATTTTGTGTTTCCTGATGATCTTTCACTGGTTGTGACTCTGCTGGTGACAGGTCCATAACATCAACTGGTGGTTCCAAGGAACATAAAACATCTTGTGTAAAGAAAATTAAATTAAACATTAGCGTACCATATGTATTTTCTGTCAATAAGAGTCTCTTAATCAAAACAAAAAGAAAACACCTGTTTTGATGAGGTTGGGAAGCAGCGACTCGAGGAGGTTTGTCCCAGAATTTATAGCAGACACAGGTTTAGCGAATGCCGTCATTAAAAGGCAACCAAAATTAAATGGTCAGTTATCTTGAATAGAAATATGAATCATTTTCAGGTATTTTAAAGTAGAAATGAAACACAGAGACACAAGTGCAGCTTGGATCTCATCATCACATGAAATAGAACCTCTGTTTCTTCTTCTTATTATTATTTTGTTTGTAATCATCTTTGCATCTTTGCTGCAGCAGCATGACTCACAAAGACACTGTGGGGAATGCTGATTTGTCCCTGAGCTAGCCTTATTTCTCACACATTTCAGGAATCTTACCTTTTTTAGCGAGGTCTGCCTCTCCATAGTGGGTGTCCACTCTCACTTTGCTAGTGTAGATGGGGGAGCTGGGAGGGTCAGAGAGCAGATCCAGACTGGGCGGAGGGCCGGGGTTATCACTGGCCACGGAAGACATACTACTATCTGAAGCAAGTGACGAGCATGACCTGGTGTCGGACGACTTGCGCAGCTTCCCCTTGAAGAAATCCTTCACCTTGCTCCTCTTCTCCTCTGGTACCTCCACGTCTTGCGGCTCCGTCGCTCCTCCGCCCTCGTCTCCAAACGGCTGCCCCACGGATCCTGACAGGGCGGCGTATCGGCCCGGCACGATGGCCGACGAGGACTCCACGTCGCCCCTCTTCCTCCCCGTGACTCGATCCTTGAGCTTCCCAAAAGCAGAGCGGGGCTTGTCCTTCATGGTGAGGTCGAACATGCTGGCCGTCATGTTGTTGCGAGTGAACTGGACCGTCACCTGGAGTTCACCGCGCTCCTTCTCCTTCCGTCCTGCCTTGGAGTTGAGCTTGAACCATCTGCAGGAATAAAAGGAAAGGAGGCAGACTTGTTATCTGGCCATTCACTGGGACAACCCCACCCCCCACATGATTGCCTTTTGGCAATACTCTCCATGCACTGTATTGCATAATCTGGAAGAAATGCTGAGGGATTATACTTAGAGAAAAATCTTTGAAAACAAAAGCCAGATTCCTGTAAGTCCGCCCACCTACACCTGGCATGTATGTGCTGCAGAAGACGAGAACAACGTGACGAGTCCACCGATGGAACTCGGCCCCCCGTGTGTTTTTAAGTGGACATGAGAAAGTGTTGGAACCAAAGCTAACAGCAGGAATTTAGTGTGAGTTTCACTGTGTGTGTGTGTGGAGGGAGAGAGAGTGGGAGAGAGCGAGAGAGCGAAAGGGCGGAGAAGCCGCAATTAAAGCCAGATGTGTTGTGTTGCTTTACTCTGCTCTTCAGTGATCACAGTGGTGATGTTTCACATGTTACTGGCGAGTCCTGTTACGTCACCTGACACTCAACCGAGGCCTTCGGGGACACACTTTCAAGACGCACAGAAAAGTAAACAACAAGCTGTAGCTCCATCACGTACTACAGTGATAGTAGTAAATAGCAGAAATGTTATGTATTGTATCTTTTAACTGTTTAAATTGTTGTAGCTGCTGGATTTGTAAACGTCAAACAAGTTAGAAGTGTTTTTCCTCTTGACCAGATATTTACTTGAAAAACACCTGCTAAATATTGTGTGTGACATATTGTTTCACGGAAATACACCATTTCAAATCAAAAGCAGTTCAGCCAGTGCTAATACTTAAAGTGTCTGGTGTGTAAGAATTAGTGACCTCTAATGCTGAAGCTGCAGATTGCAACAATGGAGGACAACTTTGAACTACTTTGGCTTTCACATACTAGTTCGGGCTGCTGTAGAAACATGACTGTGCAAGATTTCTGCAGAAATCAAATTATTAATGTTCTAAAGCGACTGTACACTTAAACAAACATCGTTAATTTGATTTCTGGGAACAGATCCCCATTAATATTACACAATGAACTTTTTACAGCAACTTATCGGATGGAAAACTTTCATAAATAATAAAACAGTTCCATCTCTTAACTTTGCTCACCTTGCGTTGGTCTATAATTACTTCTCCAGACTCACTGCGTTTGTCTGAGAGTCACCTGAGCCTGTGTGAGGTTTCTGTTGAGTCCTTAACGCATCAGAGGAAAAACAGAGGAAGCTAAAAGTGAGATCGATACAATAAAAGGTACTGATCCCTGTCTGCACAGAGTCATCGTGTCACGGCTGCACCAACATTCCCACAATCTAAATCTGCAGAGGATGACATTGTGAATGTAACTGTGTGAGGGGGAACAGCGCCAGGTGTATTAAACCTGCTGTCTCAATGCTGAGAGAAGTCATATTTATTTTTATGTACACCATAAAACCCTTTTTTTTTTTAGCTTTAGTCCACTGCAGGGGTTGCGCTTGCGGCTTGTATATAAGATTGTCTAGAGCTTCATCTACAATTGTCTATATGTTATTTTTGATTTGAAATTTTGGTTGATTTTGCATCACAATTGTGTTTTTTTTGTGAACTATCTATCAAAACTTTTACTTTGAAATGATGTGCAATATCATCTATGTTTAATTGCAACTTTGTGCTAGGTTATCAAGATATAATTAGAATTTTTAATGACTAAACAGTTTTTCTGTTTTTCCTGAACTGTTGGACTAATTTAACTTGAGCGAGTTTGAATAATGGAATAATAATGGATAATGGAATAATAATGGAATAGACAAGGGGGCTCCTTGTCTATTCCAAGGTCCTCTGACCTTTCATGATCAATGCTGTTAAGCTGAAGCGTCACTATAGTGGCACTGACGGCTCTATTTATAACTGAGCTGAGACCACAAATGTGTATTTTTAACTCATTCTCAAAAGCCACACCTGGATCCCTCTGTCAGATCTTTAGTGTTCTATCACAGGTGTTAAAAGAACATAACAGTGTGGCATTGTCAGAAATATTAGCTGCAACCCAAGAAACAATATCAACTTTAGATGCATGGCATGGTGGTGAATATTGTGTTCAAAATTGAGAATAAAGTCATGGTCATCAAGAAATGAAAAGTGCTTTTTTAACAGACCATTAACATCATGGTTCAGTGGCGTGCACAGATATTTCAGGGCGCAGGGGCTCAAGTGGAAAAGTGCCCCCCACATAATACATTTTCATTTAATTCAATAACCACACGCTAATGTAGATATTTAAAGGTGACATCGAAATGCTTGTATCTCACATATATGTTAGTTATGGAGGTCTACTTACATATATTAACTTGTTTTCATAGTTAAAAACCTTCTTATCGCTG
Organism: Solea senegalensis; assembly: GCF_019176455.1. Classification (NCBI taxonomy): domain Eukaryota; kingdom Metazoa; phylum Chordata; class Actinopteri; order Pleuronectiformes; family Soleidae; genus Solea; species Solea senegalensis. Next base: position 4,609,454 of record NC_058032.1, read on the forward strand.
CAAACCAACCTATCAAAATATCTCCTCACTGACGCTCTCGTTAGCTGCGCTGTTTCAGACCAAAATCACACCCCCAGAACGTGGACTGTGTTGTGATTGGCCAGGTACCTGGAAGTGACGTAATAGATAGGCCAGCTCTCAGATACACAGCTCCCCCTCCCCTACGAGAGTAGTTCTTCTTCTTCTGCGGTTGAATATACGCAACCGGATGTGCCCGGACTAGTGCCCGCACCAGGAGGCGCTACGGTGGTGAGAGGATTGGTGAGGTATACCGATGACAACATCAACATACGGAAGGGCCGATCCGCTTTGCAGAGCCCAGGAAAACAATAAAACCCTATTTTCTCAGCAGTGACTGAACTGTTTGTTCTGAAACTTTAGGGTTTCATAAACACACACAAATGCAGCGTTAATTGGAGCTTCCGGTCTATGTCGCCTTTAAGTCCTAGTCAAGATGTTTCTGTCTGACAGTAATTGCAAAATAAAATGCCCTTTTATGGCATTGTTGGGAAGTAATATCATGCTAAAAATAACATTTAATTTGAATAAAAGTGTCACTGGAAAAGGAGACTTTACCTGGTCAGGCTAAAGGCTAAAAGGGCAGGTGCATGAGCGCCACCTAGGGACTATATTTATTGTGGATTCTGTCTGATTTTGCTACTTTACTATTACATAGTTTTTTCATAGGCTACTTTGAATCTGATTCAGTCATTTTGGTAATGACTGGACCAATATCAATAAGTATTGTATCAATTCATCGTTAATGTACTTTTATATTGTTTGTTTCTACTGAGTCATGGTCAGGGGCATTTTATGACTCATTTTAACCTTGGGAGGTGCTTATTTGCTGGAAAATATCTCTCTGATGATGATGATTATTGTTATCAGACATGATTAATCAGGCACAGGCTGCAGTTACACATAAACACAACCTACTCGTCTCTTGGACACGCGCCCTCCTGGAATATCCTATCGAGTGGGATGATGGTTTGACCGAGAAACACGTCCAGTCCGATCAGCACCCGGTGCATGACCGTGAGGACCAGGTCCCCGCTCCCCGGTGGGTAGTCGCCCCGGCCTCCCTCCTCCAGGATCCCGGGCAGCAGCTCGAAGCAGCACTCCTCGTTCCACTGTGGCACCGCCGCCTTCTCCACGAGCCCGGTGGTGAACTTCTCCTTCGCCACCTGCATGATGGTGTAGAGGTAGCGGCTGCCGTGTTTGCCCTTGGTGCGCAGTCCTCTGGCGCGGAGGACGGTGACATTTACGTGCGTGGGCACCCACCGCTGATCATCATCCAGGTCTATTAACGACATCATTGTGGCGCCGCGTGTCGTAAACGTCTCCTCTAAGCAGATGTGGCTTCGCTGTCGTTGTCACTTGATCATTCCCCCAAAAAACAAAAAAAAATCCGCGCTGCGCCAGAGTTTCCGTTCTGCGCAAATAAAATACCTCTGCAGAATGCTTCCAAAGTGCGCGGAGTTTAGCCGAGGTCAGTTTCCACACACATGAGCAGACATGTGCAGGCTCTGCTGCTGCTGCTGCTGCTGCGTGACGTTCCCAAATTCAATCACTGCAAACCTGGTTAGAGGAAGATCTGCATCAGTGTTACTGTCCGAGCTGTTCACGGCCCGCCCTCCACCACCACAGCAGGCCCGCATACAGTGAGGCAGATGCCGCAGAGTTTAAAGAGAAACACCCTGCTGCTGCTCCCCTTAAACACACACGCACACACACACACACACACACATATACACACGCGCGCGCACGCTGATGCTGTGGAGAGCTGTGGGCATTACTGCATGTCATCTGAAGACACGTTCAGCTTTGCTGCTCCTGGTTTTGATCCTGGTCCACAAACACAAACTGCAGACAGAAAACGTGGTTCCCTCAGACTCAGAAGTTTCTGGGCGGAACCTTCACAGATTTTTTGTTTTTGTTTCATGAACTGCAACCAATTCCAAAAATGTCAGTTCCCCTAAAAGCCAACAACATGCAGTGACTGTGTAGGAAATGCTTTAATATAACCTATAAGTCGTTTTAATACTTTTTCATGAGTAACTTGATTCTAAATATTAATATTTGAGCACATGCCACTGCTCATGTCCATTGTCAGGTCTGGTAAATTCAAATATTCATATATAATGACCGCATCAGTTACTGTTACTGCTTTCTCCCAACTACAGCGCCATCTGGTGGAACAGGACCAGAAACAGCACAGAGGAAATCAATACTTTATGGGTTTATGAAGGTGCAGCGTTTTTTGCTGTGTTCACATTCTCCTTTTCTTCTTTGCGAATTATTGCAAAAACTCAACACTTGACACTTTTATTAAAATAAAAAAAAGATTATTATTATTATTATTATTATTATTATTATTAATAATAATAAGTATTTTTTCATTTATTGTTAATTAAAGCTGTAATGCGTAACTTTTTTTATTGCACGTCTGTAGCGTCTGTGTGTTTTAAAGTGGTATGAACATCAAAAACTAAATATAAAAAAAGAGAGTGAATATTGGACTCACATGCAGAACTCGGCTAATGCCTGATTCAATTCCCGCGCAGCTGCATCTGCCACAGAATCAAAGTTCCTGCTCCAAATGTTGCACTTCTTTACTGCAGTGGAGTTTCCTGACAGCTGGAGTCACTTTTCAGATTAGGAGTTTAGGAACAAAACACATGATTACTTCATGAAATGATGTATAATGCAGAGCTACAGGAGTCCAAGAGTATCAGACTGTTCAAATGACCAACACTTTTCCAGCTTCAGTGCTTGTTTTATTCATTATTAATAAAAAAAAGAAACATAAACTATTATATGTGTAAAAATCAGACTGATGTTTCACAGTGTTGATAACAGCCATTTTGAGGGTAAAGGAACAAACGCACACATTCAGCAACAGCATCACGACAACAGAATCCAACCTTCTTAAGGTTTCTGTGGCACTTTTCTACTTGGCTTTTTATAAAAGAGGGAAACGTGGTATTTGAAGAACACCTCAGAACACAGTTACTGTACTTTATAATACACATGTACACAGCACAGTCAACATGGCAAAAACCGACCTAATAAACCTGCTACATTTAAACTTGGAAAACAATGCAGTGGGCAGGAAGTTACCGAGTGGGAAACAGAACAAATACAAGTCAAAGAATGAAAATTGAATTCTGTTCAAAGACTTTTTTTTTCACTCCAAAGCAGCTTCAGCAGCGATGAGACACACACACACACACACACACACACACACACACACACAAAAAGGAAAGTGCAAATAAGAGCTTCAATGAGAAACATGTGCTCAATTGTTTTCCAACTCGGGGTCAAAATGTAGCTGTTACAAAGTTTCTGGCATTATCAGGGAACTGCAACTAACTGAACAACCAACGTTACATGATTTCTGAAACACGCGGCTTTTAACACTTTACATGATTAAGGCATTTTATATGGCAGCTGCCTTTAACAAAAAAAACAATAATACAAGGCCTACAAAGTTTGTTTTTGAGTGCTGCATGAAATGTTCTGGGATATGTCTGCAAACATTTTTGTATAATTATGAATTTTAGTCTTTTCTTCATGTCCTGTGCTTATTAATAACATGTTTTTATGTTACGGTCACATACATAGAAGTTGAAGAGATGTCATGTTGCCTTTGTAGATTATTGAACGCTTGGTTCAATTTTATGGTCAGTAAATTAAGAACTGGGTCAGTTGGATCTCTCAATTCACCCTTCCTTTTAGTTTTCATTACAACACGATTGGTGTTTAGAGATGAAATATAATTGTACACTCGATTTTCTTTTTAGATCCTTCCAACAAATGAAAATCATTGTTTACCAATTCTTACACACTGGCCCTTTAAAATATCAGTGAATATCAGTTGTAGGAAGTCCAAAAACACACCAGTGTTGTGCAAAACCTATTGAGCACATTGGAAAATATTTAAAATGTGCCTTTTAAAATGCATTTTTGAAGATAAACGTGAGGACACATAGTGCAGAACTATAGGAAAAAAAAAATCATGACTTTCCCAGAGGCACTCACTGAAGAAGGCTAAAAAGTAAAAGGTGCTTCATCAGCCACGCTGACTTACCATGATGGAGGTGATGGAGGCTGCATTGTCAAGTCTCTGAACACATTCAGCTTCCAGGTGACCTTTAAAATGTGCGAGTAAAGGGTGAAAAACAAAAAACAAAAACTGTGTGAACAAACCAACCTCCATCCCCCAAAACCTAAAACACCAAACCACTAAAAAAAAAGCAGCAAATGGAAGACTTAAACTCTTTTAAATTTAAAACACTCAACAAAATATTTGTTATAAAAAAATGGCAAAAGGCTACAAAACAGTTTGAAAAGAGGACTGCAGTTATATTATATATATATATATATATATATATATATATATATATATATATATATATATATATATATATATATATATATATATATATATACTATATATATATATACATATATATATATATATATATATAACGTTCCTCTGGAATGTTTTCTTCACTGTGTAAAGTGACAGAATAAGGTCAGTGATTTTGGGATATGTTGTTGTTTTTGTTGTACGGCTACATATCTGGCGTTTGTCTCTTCATTTCCCCTGTAACTTCAGTCTGACTGACCGTTCTGGCAGCCCTTCAAATACAGTTCGTCCTGTGACAAATGTCCGTCAAAGCTGTCCATGTAGAGGCTGCTGGTGCTGCTGCAGCTGCTGCTCAGGAACGTGCCGACCGCTCGGCCCTGGCGAGCGTGACCCACGGCATCGCTGAACACTTTGTTGATCTGCTCCTCTGACGGCATCCACCAGTCTGGGTTTGAGGCACAGTGCATCCGGATGAACTCTGATAAAGAGAGGTTGAATAAAAATAGCGATTACAGATATTTATATTCCAAACTAAAGAAAGTTTTGATGGTTTTGATGGTCTGCATCATAAGTAACAGTTTCTCCTGCTAAATCGGCTCGAACGTCGCCCGGGTCAACACAGTCCGAGGGGCCCACAGATGAAGAGCATTTAAATTAGTGTAAAATAATCGTCCAAACACTTTCAGACTGAAGTAAAACCTGGATCAACGTCGTACCTCTGAGGCAGCTGACTTTGACAGGGTTGAGCGGTCGCCTCTCCAGGCCCGGTTCCCCTGAGTGGACTGAACGCTTCCTTTTGCCCAAACCACAAGAGAACTTCAGCTCGTCTGTGGTGAAGATGTAGCGTATCAGGTAACGTAGCAGCCGCCGGCCGTCTTTCTTAGAGGAGTTGACGGCTTCGTCCCACTGCTTATTAGTGATGAAAAGAGGATAGTTCTCCAGGAGCTGTTTACTGCCCTGCAGAGAGGATGTGAGCATCAAGGACAGTTCAGGTTGTTCCGTGATTTTACCACACCACAGTTCAAGCTTGTAATTTGAATTCATAATGCAGCCTCATGTTCACTCTTACTCCAAATCTGACTGCACTGTCTTATGTTTTATCATCTTTGAAATGGGCTTTTCAATGATGCGTAATGTTGTGTGACTATTCTTTCAGGCTACGCAGGACACCATCTAGTGTCAATTTTGATAATGTGCCACCACATTTTCTTGGTTTCAGAGACAAAAATGTAACAAAACGGCATAAAAACATTTTTATGCGGGTTTAAATGAAAACACCAACCTCGAAGACTGTTTGCCGTTCTTCTTCCTGCAGAGACAGATTGCTTTAAGTTCATATATTCATGACACAGAGATTAATATAAATGAATTCATTACCAATATTATTTCACACTTTAATGTGATAGTAATTATAACACACACACACACTTTACAGAGCTGTGACTTTTGTAAGGGAAGCTGTTTCTTCACCTCTGTGAGCTGCTCTTCGGGCATAGGCTGGATCAGCTGGTTGTGAAAATCCAGAACAGTCTTGAAGTAGTCGAGAACATTTTGACAGGGAACTGTATTTTTTTTAAAAAACAAACACACACAAAATAATGTGACCAGGAAAGCAAAAGTTACAACCTATCTGATGCACAATTAAACAATAACTGAAGGAGTCTTTTAGTAAAGCATCAATAGTTTGATTGCTTGTGTCTGTTCATGTTAAGCTGTAGCCTTACCTTTAAGTTTCCATTGGTGGCACTATGGAGTAGTAGGGTAATGTGAGATCAAACATACTCGAAGATCACTTCCATTAAACATATGGAAACACATGCTTGATTATTTTTGCAGTTTGTTTATGATGTAAACAAAATTTACAGGGATGGCTAGATTGTGTATCATCTTCTTATTTCCAGCTCAGCTCCTTGAGTAAAGTGTTACACTCATACCGTTTAGCGCAAAAAATGTGCCATTGAAACCCATTGAGCCTGCATTATTTTTCTTCTATTAAAGCACAATATATGCATTTCATTATATCTGGGTGTCAGTCTTGGCTTTCACTCTACACCAGATGGTGTCATGTTTGGCCATATTCGGCATATGGAGAAAAAACATGGTTCCACTAGGTGGCACTGTCACGAGTTTTTGCTGCTAATCATTGACATATCCGAGGCTGTAATAATTCAACACAAAAAAATACTTTGCATGAAGTAAAGTAAAAATGGATCATATTTTCTGTTTTTTTTCATCTAAAAGAAAGGTTAAAAATCTTTAAAAAATGTATTAGTATATAAATATATAATGGTATATGAAGGTATATAATATTTAAAAGCGGTACGGGTGTGACTAATATTAGACCCGGGTTAAATGGGAATCTCACACAAAGCATTGATTTCCATGGGGGGGATGAACTAAAAGAAATGAAAGTCACAGACATGAGAGAAGAGGGAAATTAAATCAATGGTGTACGAGCGGTGGAGAAATATCTGAGGTCAAGCAGCAAAAACAGTGTTTGTTTACAAAACAGGCAGAACTGAAGCTTCCTACTGTTTCCAGGCAATCGATTAACTCCACACATGTCAAAATTGATTTTTCTGAATAAGCACTTGATGTATGTATATGCACGTCACTATCAGATGACTTATTTTCATGTCAGGGAAGTAGTCATTTCTAATTAGAATGATTTTATATCGGCTCAAAGACGATTTTCCCACCAAAAGTTAACAATCTTGAAAAATCCACCCACTTTAGTGAAAACAGTTCAGCATTGCTGAGTAGTTAATAAAGAACCTAAACCCTGCAAGGTCTTTGCTTTCATTACTCCACCTGGGATGTTCTCCAGCTTGTTGCGGAGCTCCTCGTTCTCCTGCTGCAGAGACAGCACCTCCTGCTCCAGCTCCAGGCAGCGTGGACAGCAGTTCTCCTCCTCCTCGTCCTCCTCGGGCAGCGTGGACGACGGGTGGCCGTAGGACTCGGACGGAGTCGGCGAGCCCCAGCCTCCCATGGTGTGAGTTGGAGGAGACGCCCCTGAACCGGGCTCAGCTAATGGACACTGCTCGTCCTCCAGACCTGCAGCCACATGCTGCACCTGCTGCTGCTGCTGCTGAGGCTGAGGCTTTGGGCAGAGGTAGTTCTGTAGGGAGTCTGTGAAGATGCGGAGAACGGCAGAGGTCTGTTGTTGGTTGAAATGGCTTTGTTGAGCCTCCTCCTCTGGGTCTGTGGTGGACGAGCTTTCTTCAGGTTTGGACTTCCCTAGTGAGGAGCAGTGAAGCCCCTGAGTGTCTTCCAGCTTGATGTTGGAGGTAAAGGAGGACGAAGGATCCAGGAGACGGCCATTGTTGAGGAGGCTGAGGACTCGACTGCACTGCTGTGCAAAGGCATCCAAGATGAGACGGTTTTCTGCAGCAAAGAGGAGAAAGCGAGATGTAGGAGACTGTGAGAATGACGTAAACAGAATTAATCTCATGTAGATATCAGCCATTGTTTTCCCCACCAACAAGGTTATGATTCCGGTTATGAAACGTTTTCTGTTTGTTTGTCTGTTTGGAGGACAGATTTTGATTAAATTTTCTGGGAATGTAGGTTAGGGCCTAAGGAATGAATGATAACATTTTGGTGGTGATGAGGGAAACTAAGTGGCTGTGGCACAGGACTACACTCTCTGAGTGCTTTCTGTCATGATATAATCACATTGGCCTGTTTGTCTTCCTCAGTGATAAAGGTAATGAAAAGATTCAAATTTAACCTTGGAATCAGCAGCAAGACAAAGCACTCACCAAGGTCTGGGCAACAGAACAATAACAATGTATATCGCAATATGATTTTCTTCAATATCAATATGACAAACACTCTATGCACTGTGCAAACACTATCTGAGATGTAACAAATAAGTGATGCAAGTGTTTTTATGCTTCAGATATGAGAAATGTTTCCGAGCTTTAACATGTGATGGTTGTTGTTTTTTTGCCCATTAAAAAAAATGGTTTCTTTAACACTCTTCATGAGCAAAGCTCAATATTTCTTAATATTTATTTAACATCTGACTGGTTCAGTGAGAAGCTGTTTTAGAGCCTTTAACTGTATCACAAGTTAACTTCATCAGCAGATTGTGTTTGCTCAATTATGGTGAGAAGGAATAAGAGGACATTGCACAAACTAGTCAGACATAAAACATAATTGACTAACTCGTATTCTTATCTATCCATCTATCTAGATGGAAGGATTTTTCCCTGCTGCTCTTTCCTTAATGTTCTTCCCTCATCTATCATCTCTGAACTATGAACGATGTTTTTACTGCACATAAATCAAAAAGTAAACTGAATGAATCTAAAGCTGGTAAATAAATGTAGATTGGTTCAAACATGTAGTACATTTCCCTGGGAAATGTACGGTGAAATGAAATATGGGGCAAAGGGAAGCAGAGCCCCAATGCACAGTGACGGAGACAATGTGAATGATTTTTATGCTTCACTAGTTTCTGTTTTCCTCTTTTCTTCTTCTTTTTTTTAACCGCGTCTCGCTGAGGCAAAGCTTTCCATTACAGTAGCAACGCGCTCAGTCCGCTCTGGTGTTTATTGATATAAATGTCGGCCTGATTGTGTCGATTCATTCAGATGTCAATAAACTGTGAAGTCGGAATATCTGTTGTGACCAAACTCGGCCAAGCGGAGAAAATGTGTGTGCAGCTATTGTCCAGAAAACATGCCTCCGTGTATGGTTTCCCTGGCAGTCTGGGCACGTCTCAGTGAGATGATCTCACACATACTTCCATACACTGATTATCAGACCACTAGACTCACACAAACACAACAACGCACACAAATGTACACACACACACACACACAGACAAAATGACTTCTCGACTACAACTGCTGCGTTGCCACTCGCTCAGACGTGTCTATCTGCCTGGTGCAGATGTGTCGCATTTATTAATATGCGTGCTGTCTCTGTTTACCCGTGGAGATGTATCTGATATCATTCCCCTTCACCCCGCCGCCCCCCCCCCCTCTCCTCTCCTGTCTCACCAGCTCTGTGGCACTGTGAGCTGAGAGCCTCATAAAATTTCATTAAAAAACAACACGCTCTGCAGAGGCAAATTTATGAGCCCCATTTATTTTAATCACAACTCTTTGGGAACGGCTTTTCAAAGCAATTTGTGCTATTGTGTGCCGAAATGATTGCCAAGTCCCCAATGTTTCTCTGCATGAGGACAACATCAATGGGGTTTTTTTGTGTGTTTTTTGCTAGACGGTACTTGCACCCAGGTGTGTGAAGCCATTAATGCTGTCTGCACCTGGGACTGGCAGCCAAGGTTGGCATTTACGCCCACATTTTGAGTCACACGGAAGAAACTCAGGTACATAACATTATGAAAGGGACTATTCTGACTCAAACTTCTCGTAATCCAAACCAAACTGGCATCAAAAACTGAATTTATAGAAGATAAACTCACAATAATAAGTCAGTAAAGTTATAACTGGCAGGATGATTTATTTTGTGTGTTATATATCAATGCTTCCATAACAACTAACAAAACAAGGTATCACTTTAGTCAAATAGCCAAATAGCTGCCATGTGACTATTTTCCTCTGGGTGCAGCATTGTTACCTACAGACACCTGGGTGCAAATATCATCAGTCTGTGATATTATGTTGCTTGTGCCTTGCAGACAAAACACTTCAATGTGTCATTGCTGGTTTACGGAGCGATGGGTTGTTTAGTAGGAATTACGTCTTGTGTAATAGAAGCAGGGGAAATATCAGTTTGTGTTGTTATTTCACTCAAACCTGGGGTTTACGCTTACATTAGTGTGCACAGATTGAAGGGGGCTGAACTGCCATTAAAGCACTAATGCACACATTTGCCCGCTCACATGTAGGCGAGTTCCAGAAAGGGCCACAGTGCAACCTGACTCATGGTGAACACTTAAGTGGCAGCAAATTGAGACTGTGCTAAAACACAACAATAAAGAGATTGACATCTAATTGGAGGATTAAATAACTAATGTTGAGACAAATTCTGAAAGTGCCAGGATTTAGGGTTCACAGCTTTCATGTTCATGTTCCCATGGACTCACACCCTGCACACAGGAAACACATTTCTACCTCCTCAACAGATATACAGGTTTCTAATGAACAGCAGCAGCTGAGGAGAAGAAATGAGCAGGGAGTAATGTGTTTCAACAGCAGACACACACACACATAAACACAATTATGGACAGACAATTACCCACTGTAATTTTTGCACATGCACACTGGAGATTCAATCATGGCTGCTCTCATTACAGCAGCAAATCAATCACTGCTGACAAAAAGGAAAAAGAGGAGAAAAGGCGGAAGACAAACATAAATCTCAGGTGATGTGGACAAAACAAAAGAGACAATGCTTCTGCTAATTGGACACTGGTGTGTTTTCCATTCAAGTTCATTGACTCTTAACTGAGCAGCAAAATAGCCCAAAACACGCACATGAATCGGGGCAATGTGAGGACATGTGGAAAAGAAGAAGAAGAAGAATCCGCTCTCATCACACCCACTGTGCACAAGTTTGAAACCGACCTGAGCTGATGCCGTGGGTGCAGTCTGGAGAGAATCTGGGCTCCGCTCCGCCGCCGCTAGCGCGTCGCTGCTGTGCGTTGAGAGACGCCGCCGCCGCCACCACCACTGAGGTGGATGTCGGGACTCTGCTGCTGGGCCTGACCTCACATGGGAAACGCTGCTGCTGAGGCGTCGGGTGATGCTGTTGGCTGCTGCTGCTGATAGCGACGCTGGCTTGGTGGACCGGCTGCAGGCGCTGCTGCTGCTGCTGGTAATGACGGAGATGGAGCGGCTGGAAATGATGAGGCTGCTCGGGGTGAAAAGTGAAGTGATGTCCGTCGCCAAACAGAGGTACCTCGACCACAGCGGACCTGTCAACGCGCGACTTGCCCGCCGAGCGTTTGCTCTGGAAGATTTTCGTAGTGCTGAACGGACCGCGCTCCTCTCGGCACATCTTCGGGGCGCACGGTCCTTCATCTGCGGGCTGCATCTCTCTCTCCATCCCGACAGCGGATGGACGGATGGGTGGATGGATGGCTGGCTGGCTGCAGGTGGCTGTTGTTGCGCGCCTGTGCGGTGTGACAGGCAGTTAAAGGGAGCAGGGAGATCAGATCCGTCACTGTCTGGCTTCGTTTCTCTCTCACACACACAATGTGTGTGAGCTAAGGATGAGCCATTTCAGCTACTGACAACCCGCAGCTCCAATCCCCAGATACTGAGACTCCTCCAGAGGGAAATACAGGCGGGACTTGTGCGCCACTGCCTCCTTTGTAGCCCACATCCACGTCCACGCAGCCATCAACGCGCAATTTAGCAGCTGAACAAGAAAACAATTTTAGAGCTTAATATAGCGGCATAATAATAATAATAATAATAATAATAATAATAATAATAATAATAATAATAATAGTACAAATTAATATATTAAAAGGGCATGCAGAGAAAATAAATGGTCAGAACGAGTAGTTATTAATTATAGAGTGATTCAAATAAATAATGTCATATTAGTAATTAACTAACCAGTAACTAGCTGATGAATTCCCACAAACCAGCAACATGCTAAATTACATATAGAATTTATAACTCTATACAAAAATATATAACTGGTCTATAATTATGCTATAACTGACCTTATATGTGAAATCGTTATCTTGTCTTGTTGCCCACAGGCTTAGAACTTTGCAGTGCCACAAGGAGGCGCCACATCTATGGGTTATAAAAACAACCACAGAGGTCTTTTATTATTGAGGGAGGAGAGGAAAGTAACCTGCTGCCATTAAAAGTTTGTGGTTTTCAACAGGTTTTTGCAGTCCTGTGATTTGAAGACACACATGCAAGTGTTGGGTCAATATTTTTCACAGTGTGTTGACTTCAACGTGGCAGCGAGCCAATAATGAAAGGCTGAATGAGTGAATAAATATTGAAACTTGAAGTTTGAAGCTGATTATATGAATGCGTATGTGGAGGTGTGAGGTCAGTGGCTTTGAAAATGATTTTACATGTGTGTGTGACACATGACAGTAGACTATACATCTATTAACAATTTAAAATGAGCTCAATGGCCACAACAAAGTGTATAGACTTTGTTTTTTTGCTATATTTGTGGTTTTAGAAGCAACAGGGAGGACAAAGCAGGACCTGGGGCCCTAATCCGAGTCAGGGGTCCTGTTAAAAAGCTGACTGCCCAACGGCCCTGATCTTGTAAGGCTGGTTTTCCTCTCAAAGACAGTAGGGGGCAGTTGGGACAGCCACCCAAAATCCCCACAACAAGCCATTTAACCATCACAATTACTCAGGAGCTATGAAATTGGGGTACAATACTGCTTAGTTCCACTTTAATGTAATGGGGGTTTTTTTTGTTTTGTTTTTAATGTTTATGTAAGGAAATGAAAGTGTTTGACATTTAGGCGAGCTTATTGGCAGAAATAGGTCCTTTTTGACTGGGACACACAGTGAAATAAGAATTATGTATTTACTCACTTGAGCAGTCAAGCTGATATTTGCCTGAAGAATTAAAACACATACATAGTTAAGAAGTTAGGTTGTTTTGCAGGATGGAACACGAAATACAAACATTTGTGGCGACTGAATGCTAAACGCTGCTACCAGGCTAAGTTGACCCTTAACTGTGACATATGCGTTACAGTTAACAAAACGTCCATTATAAAGTTAATGCAGTTTGTTAAAGCCAACTATTCATGACAGAGTATAACTGGAGAATAATAATTATATGATACACAAAACAAAGACAAATACAGTATATAACAGTCAACAGAACATAACGGAGCCAAAACTCGCCCTCTTTCTCGAATCTTCCGTAAACAGGTGAAAAAGCCCCGCCCCCTGTGCTAGACACAGGAAGTGAGGTAATCAAAGCGACAACATAATAGTAAGTAAGAAAAAGGGGATTTTTTTTTCTACTGGAACTAACATCCTTGTGTAAATCTCTCAATTTGATAAACGACAACAAAAAAGCATCACCATGAAAAATGTTCCCCTAAAATTTCTGACTAACCCTTTTCTTTTTTAAATTTCTAAAAAAAAAATTATTTTATGCTACTCGTAAAGATTTGTACCCATCTTTAAGTTATTTGTCTCTGATTTATTGAAACTATATTCAATCTGTCTGTGATTTTCATTGTGGTTCTATGCTTCAATATGGTTCAATACACAAACAGATTATTTTTAGTTTTACTTTTCCTACTTTTACAAATCACCTGGATGTTCATTTAACATAAATCACACAGTAGGTTGTTCCCTTCCTTACAATTTTAACAGTAAATGAAATAAAAGTAGACATTTTTGTTTCAAAATGGAATACAAATGTATGTTAATCTTAATCTTGACTCATTTCCTCAGATTAGTCGCTTCTGTGTCTCCAGAGCAACAACATCTCTCTGACCTAAACATGACGAATTCAGATATTTCACGCATGTTATCTTGGGCACCTTCACGGTTTATAATGACGAGTAATTACTGCCATCACTTACCGCTGCTCGTCGTGAGCGCGCACGTCCTGTTGATGGGGGGGTTACGTGCGCGCGTAAACACCCATAGAGACTCACACAAAAGCAGCAAATCTCCAGTGGAGTGGACGCACACAACTCCTGCTGCAGCGGCACGAACACTTCAGCCACTGCTGCTGCTCCACGGCCACAGAGAAGGAGACAGAGTTTGGTTCTTATTTTGCTGAGTTTGGATCAGAGGAAACGTTTTCAAATGAAGGATTTAGTCACGTGCACCTCAGCAACTTTGAAGAGTGAGAGGATGAAGGTGACATAAGTTTGCGCAGAGTTTCTCGCAGTAACTTCATCTCCATGAAGAGCGTGTGAGCTAAAATAACCCGGGCTGACGCAGTTTAAGACCGTTCACGGTGTTAAAAGTCCACAGGACGCGGGTTCGGGGGGGGGGGAAAGCGTCCAGCTCACTTGCAGCGGCTCGCCGGGATGGTGCGCCTGCTGAGCTGCCTGCTGCTCGGTTATCTGACCTGGAATCTGCGGATATCGGACGCGCAGGGAGAATACTGCCACGGCTGGCTGGACACGAATGGGAATTATCACGAGGGCTTCCAGTGTCCGGAGGACTTTGACACCATGGACGCGACCGTGTGCTGCGGCTCCTGCGCGCTGCGCTACTGCTGCGCCGCCGCGGACGCACGACTGGACCAGGGAAGCTGCACCAACGACAGGGAGGTGGAGAACACGGAGTTTGCTGCGCGTAGGTTCCCACTCTCTGTTTTCTTCTGCGCTTTTCCACACAATTCCTCTTCAAAGCGCTCTGCTCTGGCGTCACTGCAACAAAGGGTCACACAAAAAGGCACTTTTTCCCTTTAAAGCACCATAATATTGCTCATGTTTAGTCCTAAAAACGCACCAAATTGTGCGCACATTTATTTTGATCCATGGGAGACAACAAATTATGTGCTGAATAAAGTGTTGATTAATATATTTGTGAACTGTAAAGTCTCCTTCCCATGAAGAACAACACAGCAGCAGAACGTGTAGGTAAAGGCACCAAAAACGTATCAATCATCAAAAAACGCCCCACATTTACACATCATTTCCATCTGATTCATGACAGGTTTGATCTGATTGAACTTTAGGAAGGTTGTCCTCCACAGAGAGAAACAAAGACACTTTAATGCCTTGCTCACTGGCACATATTAAGAGCCACAGATGGGTATCCAAAAAAATCTGCTGCATCACATGGGTAAAAAAAGAAGTGATTCATTTATCAAACATCTCTTTTGGGGATGTGGTACTTACAGAATTTGCAGTAAATGAGTCAAAAATGTTATATTGTGCACACATTTACTCACAAATTTAATTTGGGATTGGCTTGTGATGGTTTGTCATCTTTTAAACGTTTGGGAAACACAGTCTCCACCGAGGAGACAAGTTTAACACGATGCTGTAATGGTCTCTGTAGGATAAGATGACACTGATGTGTCCTAAAATAAGAAAACAAGTTCCCCGTTTCAAAACCTACCTCTTTTTCGTGAAACATTCAGTGTCTTCATGTGTGCACGTGTTTCACTAAATGTCTGAGGTCTGAGGTCCATCCAGTATTAATCAAAGTGTCCAGTTTCCAGAGTCCGATTTTTATCTCGCTTTGCGTCGTTTGACCTCGGCTAGCTGCAGATGGTTATCAGTGTCCAAAGGGAAGATGGAGGCGCTTCTCCTGGCGGCCTGTCACTCACTCAAATGCAATTCTTCAAGCACATGTCACAACAAAAATGTCAGATGCATCAGTCAGCAGGGACTGTTTCCTCGCACAAGGCTAAACTATATCCTGAAAGCACAAGTGAAGAATCCACAGAAGCTCATTCAACAAGCGTCAAACCAATAACAGGCCACTTTAAGTCAAAGGTTTAACTAGTTTTCTTTAAATTTCCCAAATGGTTAAGCTCTTAGGTCTGAGGCTCAATGTAATTTCCTACCCCCACACACACTAAAATAAATAAACATTGGTTTCCTCAAGAGAGCAAAAAACAGCTTTATCGAGTTGTAACTGGAGACGTTTGAGTTTTCAGCGGGAATGTTGTGTTTTCTAAAAATGAATTGCATAATGAAGGATTTTTAAAAAAATGCACAATGATCAGTATCTTGTGGTAACATAAGAGAAGCCTTTAAAGATGTACTGTATGTATGTTCATATATATCTGGTTAAGAGTGACCTTACATTATCCAAAAAAGTCTCCAGCACTCTTCAAAACCATATCAAATTTCTATTCGATAAGGAACCGTTTAATTTTGGGCACCATAAGCTTTACCGTCTATCATGGACCATGTTTGTGGAAAAAACAAAAACAAATAATTGTTGAGCTGCACCACTCGAGACAACAGAACAACAATTCCCATGATCCCATGCTGCTTCCCAATGTCGCAAAACTAGATCTTTTGATTGAGAGACCCAGAAATGACATATTGTGCATTGAAGTGTATGAACATGTAGTTAATACTCTTCCTGTTGATGCTGACCTCCCCTCAGAGCCCATCTACGTGCCCTTCCTGATGGTGGGAAGCATCTTCATCGCCTTCATCGTGGTCGGCTCCCTGGTGGCCGTCTACTGCTGCACCTGCCTGAGGCCCAAGCAGCCGACGCAGCAGCCCATCCGCTTCTCCCTGCGCAGCTGCCAGGGCGAGACCATCCCCATGATCCTCACCACGGCTCCGCCGAGCCTCCGAGCCCCTTCGCGGCAGTCCAGCACGGCCACCACCAGCTCCAGCTCGGCCGGAGGAGGAAGCTCCATGCGGAGGTTCTCTCTTGGGGGTCAGGTGCAGCAGCAGCAGCAGCAGCAGCACAGCTGCTTGGTGTCTGCCACCATCTCCTCCTCGGCCTCCACACCCACACACATGCCCCAGACTCTGCCTCCACCACCTCCTCCTCCCTACATGTCCCCGCCGGCTGCCATGTCAGCGGGCATGCAGCACCCGCTGCCCCCCACGCATGCACAGCTGCAGCTTCATCAGCCGTCTCACCAGAGCGCCGGGTTCCTGTTGCCTCAGCAGTACTTCTTCCCCCTGCAGCCCGACGCCTTCGCTGCAGCAGCAGCAGCAGCCAAGGGCTTCGCCGACTTCGGCCAGAGCTGACAGTTCTCCCGTGAGAGGAAGTAGAGGGATTTATGACATGTCTAGCTGGAGAGCGTGAGCTGGCGGAGGACGAACGCACCACCCGTGACACAGCCGGGTGGTGTTTGGGTGGAGACCGCAGCCGGCTGAGCGGACACGCAGCAGCTCGACAGCAGGACGAGCGATTAAGTGCAACAAACGCGGCTGTGGTTGAACATGTGGCCTGAAAACGTTTCCTGCTGCCTTCTGCAGCAGCTCGGAAACCCCTTCAGAGTTCAAACGCACCCATTAGAGACACCAACAATCTAACGCACTTTTATATCGTATTGTAAACAGAATTATGGTGGTCTTTATTTTGAATCCACACCGTATAAATCTCGCCCAGTTTATCACGTACCTTCCTTCAAAGACTCTGCTCACACGCGGTGAGATTTTTACTGGGAATCAGGGAATTTTGTTGTGGGTTTTTTTTGACAATCGCAAAAGTCCTGATACACAACTAGGGCTGGGTATTTATTAAACAAATCCAATACAGTCACAATATGGACTTAAATTCTTCAACCATACATTTGAGTAAAATGGTTTAGTTTTAGCAGGCCTGGTCAACTTCCTGCTCTCATATTGTATTTATTCCGTGCACCGTCAACGTTCTCATCTCCTCTGGTCTTAACTCCCTGCCCACGTTAGATCTCAGTTACTGAGATGGTGCTTATTGGCTCCCTGAAGCTGATGAGATGTTCTCTTTTAGGTTCCGCAAATCCGATACCACCATGAGATCATGGTTTTCGAGATGAGGTAAAAACCCAGCCCTAAGTTCACACATAAGTAGTGAAGTTACGTCATTTACACGTGTATATATACAACTGTAAGAGATGTGGACTTTTATATAATGTGGCACAATTTAAAAAAAAAATAAAAATGTCTCTTTAAAAATAAAAATGTCTCTTGGTTACTGTTGCTCCGTTGTGACAAGAAGTCAGTGGGACAGTGCAACATTTCAACATGACACTCACTGTCGCTCAGACAGACTGACAGGAAACCGGAACCCCCCGCCCCCCGTCTCACTACCTGTCGCTCAGTCTTGCGCCAGACTTCACAGCAGGAATGCGGCGCTGAGATCAGTCATTGTCAGTGTTCAACGAGCATGGCACGGTCACAGTGTTAGAAACAACTCGTGGCCCAGAAACAGAGGTTTCAGGTAGAGCAAAATCTCCACAAAGACGATGATCTCGACTGCGTTCGGTCCGAGGACGTTTGCATCCAGAGCGTCCCGCTTTCATCTTTCATCCGCCCGTCACAGAGACACAACCCTCTGATTAGTATTCATCAGATTTCCCAGGTCTTGTTAACACTTGCCGAGCGTCACATTCCACACTCTCTGCTCGCGAAAAAGAAAACACAGCGACTCGTGAACATGTTTCCGTGACACTTCCTAAATCTTTCGGATCGCTCTAATCTTCTATGCCTTTGCCAGGCTTCAGAGAAAGTTTCAAATGTCTGTTCCCCAGGTTATCCAGGAAGATGGAAGTCTCTCCCAGTATTATTCCTCACACCAAAGGCTCTCTCTTTTACTTTTACTTTAACACAGTCGTTACTTTTGTCCTCTCGCAAACAGGTTGGAGTGTCACTGAAAAAACACAAATGGTGCTTTCAGACAGACGCGGTTCTGGTTCTGGCTCCATTCTGGAGTCTCAGAATATTGGGGCTTTCTGAGTTTGAGAAGAACCAAAGTGGGAGGACTTTATTCTGGGTTACTCCAGTGGAAGTAAACAACACCAGCAAAATATCCATACTTCCTCTACTTCCCGCTTGGGCCGGTTCAAAATTAGGTTCGGTAACCCAAGGGCTAAAAGAAGCAGCCAATAAAAAAGTTCCAGAAAGTCTTGCTGTTCAGCAGTTTGATGGCGTAAACGCTTACTCCCCCCCGCCACCCTCTCCTGCACTGCTGATGTATACACACAAGCGCTCCCACAGTCAGGTCTGATAGTATTACATGACAAAACTAGTTTATAGGTAAAGGACAGCAAACAAACAATATTGCGTTGTTTCTGTTGACGAGGATCAGAGGCAAAATAACAACCGTAAATAAATCAGCAAAAGGAATATTTCGTATTTCTTGGTGCTTTCACAATAAAAGCTCTGACGTGGACAAACGCGGGCAGGCTTTTACTGTGAAGCCGCAGTGAAAGGAAAACCACAAGCGTCTTAGAGCAAGACAACAGCCTCTCTCTCTCTGCAGGGAGTCGAGGGACACGAGGGGATGAAACGGCGGCAAACAGATCCAGCAGCTGCTCTCGAGCTCGCGTTTATTTTTTTGACGGACACCTTTATTAGATGTAAACGGATTACGCAGATGCTCCTCCTGTTTTACAACCGACGGTCCACAGAAAACCCAAAGATATATGATTTACAATGATGTCAACAAACACAGTAGTTCTGCTTGATAAATAAGGTAAAAAAAAAAATGGTCTGGATGTGAAGTCGGCGTCTACGTGGTTCACGTAGGACCATATTTGTGTCTGTTTGGGATCAGGGATGAAAGTGGAAGGTAAACATGGTCACAATAATAAATAAGGACTCTATTCAAATAATTTCCTTAATTGCAGTGTCATGTCTCTCCCTGCCTTTTCCTGTTTAGGGTTCTCTGTCCTGTTTGTCGCGGAGGCGATTACTCCGATACGCAAGAATTCAAAAAGGATGTTCACATCTTGTTTTTTTTTTTTTCCTCCATCGTTTGTAAAGTTTATTTCATTGTGTCCTTCATGGCAGTAAAAGACAACACTTACACGTTTGCAGTCCCAACATGCAGAACAATCATCGAACGAAACGACAGAAAAAAGAATGTCGAAAACAAACAAACAAAAAAAGGTTTAAAAAGGTGCAATTTTTTTTTCTTTTTCCTCTTTAGTAAAAGTGATCAACACTCGAGAAAGAATCAAAAGTAGTACAGTTAACACACCGGAGAAACAAGTTGGTTGTGTTTATCCATTCATGCAGCCCACGACTTTCACAGACAACAACAGTGTGTTTTTCATGTTTTCTGGAAAAAGAGTAAGCAACAGTCAAGCCTTCCACGACCACGGCGACGATGACGACGACATCCACATTCAGCGGTTTGGAAAGTTTTGGGACAAGATGACGACCAGTTAAAGTTTTTTGAAACATTAAAGACCAGCAGAGAAAACCCCTCACTAACGCAAAAGAACTTGTGCATAAAGAAAAACAAAATTAAAACAGCCATGTACACTAAAAAAAAATAATTTACCAAAACCAGATTATACCAAACATCCACTACTGGACAAAGGTACATCGAGTGCATTGAGCAACATCTCCTTGTTTGAAGCGAGCGAAGCGTCAGAAATTCTCACAGTCGGGAGTTTGACCACAAACACACACATACACTCACACACAGTCATACACAAACACACACACACACTCTTCCATAAAAACCATGCATCAGCACACAGTAGTACACCATAGCTATAACTGGAGTCGTGCAGACAAACAACTGAAGCGAATCCCTCGCACACATCAAAGACGCTCCCTGTCAAACATGGACACAGACATGCAGCGCATACACAGAATCTGTCCTTTGTTGAGGTCTCACACACACACACACAAGCACGCACGCGCACACACAAGCACGCACGCACGCACGCACACATGCACATGCAGGCGATAAACCGACTCACACTTGCACTGCCCAAACAAATGTGATCTCCCATAGGGAGAAGAACGCAATCACGCAGACGTTACAGTGAAGTGGCCAATCATAAATAAATCAAGCGAGAACGATATTAATGTCGACAATAATAACAACAATAATAATAATAATAACGAGAGACATTTACGAAAGCTTAGTTTCCTCGTTCCATCTACTCTAACCTGCCAGTTTGTCAGAAGAGAGAAAAAAACCAACGTTACACGGACGAGTCGTTACAAAGCCAGTCGATGCAAAAAATCCATACATCTCCAATATAAAAATACAAATCCACGAAATAACTATAGAGACAAAGTAGTTTTGATAATGTCGTGGAGCTTTTTTTTTCTTTTTCTTCTGGCTAATATTATGTCTCTCTCCCTTAAGATAATGGCACTTATGTTATAAGGATAAAATCTCCATTTTAAGGGGAAAACACTTATCAAGACTTTTAAGCTTCCGACGAGACCATCGTCACCCGTTCACCTTTTCAGGAACAGACCTGCGACTCTGCAGCTTTCACTATTACGAGTGCAATACTGTGGTGGGGGGGGAGGGGGAGACAGTGATTTTTGTCCGTGTGTGTGGAGCGACTGGTCTAAACTAGCGTGGTTCAACTATTCTTGGCTACTATATGTGGTGTGGTTTTTTTTCCATCCAAGGGAGGGAGAAGTTCTATGTAGGCACCATCGTGAGAGTTGAGACAGAGGTGACGTATGGAATGCCATTGTCAGTCAGAAGCAAGCGCTTCTGCTGTGAAACGGTGGAAAAAGACAGGACAGGACGACGGCGTCTAAAAACATTTTTTTTTTAAATGTGAACCTAAAAATATACCTGTGGATGAAGGCATGAGCAAAATGTAAGGCTTTTACACAAGCGATGCTTCAGTAAGTGCAAAAAAAAAGAAGAAAAATAATAAAGTGAAATTATGACTGATCGGCTCTGATGTGGTCCGTTTAGTGCTGGAAAACACTCGGGAGTGATTACATTTGGTTTGGAGTTTTCCCGAATTCACTAGTACTTGGAAGATTGTATCCACGACTGCTCTTTGGCAATCTCTCACAAGTTTGAATCTTTTTTCAAAAGCGAATAATAATAATAATAATCGATCGTCCAGTGATTTGACTCGGTTGATAACAGTGTTTGATTTCAATTGGATTAAGTGATTCTTGCTCAGCGACCGTCTTTTCTTCAAATGTATAGACGGGCAACGCGACCGCTGTGACGAGCGCCGTGAGAAAATCAGTGAAGAAACCTTAAACCACAGACTGCTAAGAAAGCACAGTGCTCTTCACGTCTGCTGGAAACACAACTACAGCTGATAGTGAACACGGTTGATTCCTTTGTTTTGTTGGTCTTTTTTTCCCACCCTTCCCCGTTTTCAAAAAAAAAAATTACACAATGTCACTTTCCCCCCTTCTGTCCATGTCCAAAAAAATCCCCGTCCAAGGTGGAGGCAAGTGCTCGCACCTCTGCTTCTCTCTCTCTCTCTCTCTCTCTCTCTGTGTTAAGACTGAAATACCCGCCACAGTAGACGTCTGCTGTGGCTCCTGGTTTGGCCGGCCCGGGAGCGAGAAGGCCGTCAGCTCACCACTCGTTGGTTCTCTGTTTGGTGGTGTCGTACGCTCTGATGACCTCGGACTGAGACACCACTCCGTTCTCGTCTTGAGAGAAGGCGTAGCCGTCTGAAAGGAGGTTCAAATAAAGTTAAAAAAAAAACAAAAACAGGCTCACACAAATCAACTTATACAGAAAATAACACAAATAAAATACTAAATAATTTAACATTTTTGGGAAAATTTGCTTACTTGCTTCCGATGATTGACACCACTCTATCAGATCTATGCTAAATATAGTCAAAAAATAAGTTACTTTCCTGCTATTTTCTTCCCTTTACTTAGTATTATTTATTTTGTCTGTTTATTTTACGTGTATGTACAGTATGTGAGTATATACATATATCGATTATTATTGGTTGCATTTTGGTTTCGTTTTAACCCCCTCTTGACATACTTGAGATATTTTCTGCTATTTTGTGCACTTTGTTTCCGCTCCCAAACTGTGTAAAAGTTCATAAAATGTGACTGTTTTATATGGTTTGAAAAGAAATGTCTGTGTATTACAATCCATGCAAAAAAAAAAAAAATTAAGTATTAAAACAAATAAATAAAAATAAGTTACTTAATCTGTTAAATATTGTGTTTTTAACAACGGCCCAGTGTTGTACCTCGCCTTTCACCCTGTGTCAGCTGGGATTGGCACCAGCAGCCTCATGTGGAGGATAAAGTGGTAGGTAATGAATGAATGAACGTTATAACTGGACTATGGTGTGCTAATAATAGCACTACAGCGGTGATTGTGGGCAGGATATTATTCATTTTCAACGCAATGTCTCGCTAAGCTGAGCTACCTTGGTCGCTACAGCCGCTGCTACACCCAGTTTGATACACAGAGCATCGACAGCATTTCTTTTGACAGACCAAAATTCCATCTGGGTTTTTCCAAATCATGGGGACTATTGGAAAAACCCACATGTTGGTTTAACAACATCAGAATCCCCCACACTCCTCTAAACATCTGGATGAAAAAACATACACACAGTAATTTAAAGGTTAAAAACTTTCCAAGATGTGATCACCAGCCACCACCTGTTTCAAGAACTTATGTCTCAGTGTATTGAAAGAGAGGCACAAAGCTAAGGCTGCGGAAAAGCTAATAATTCAATATACTCTCCTGTACAGCGAGGTCGAACGACGCTTGTAGTTTCACGATTCATTGAATGAAGTTTGTCCTTTTCTTCTCCACAAATGGGACAAAACACCTCCTGTTTAGGTTGCTGGTACAACGCAGTTTCTGGTTTAGCTGGTGACTAGTCAGTAGCACGTTGAACGTCAAATTCTTTGATAGGGCAGAGCATAAAGTTGGTCGAATTTTGGTTGTGTACCAGCTACCAGAACACGCACATAGTCTGACCAATTTAATGTGTACATGTATTTTAAAAGTCTCTAACTTGGTTTTTACTGTCATACAAGTGGCATCAGTCATGACATGGAACGCAAGAAAGCAATATTTTCTCAAAACAATGTCCAGCCTGTTCCTTTAAAGATTTAAAAAAGAAATGAACATGAAAACAATAAACAGGTTTATTTTACACAACTTCTACGATCTACCACCTAAACTTCCCTACAGGGTTCCACTCTTGACCTTTGACTCCTGACTCACCTTCAGGTGTCAAATGACTCGGTCAGTACCTGGAGGCCAGCGGGCAAGTTCAAAGGACCCCGCTGAGGCGAGTGCATAGTGAGGGAATAACAGCGCAACATTTCATCATTTCACCGTTATCTCGCTCTACTCAAACTCAACTCAGGGCACACGAGTGGGAGGACAGGAAGTCGAGAGGGGGAAACATGGAAAAAAAATGGAGAGAGAGGGGAGGGGCATCTACGAGGGAGCTACGGGGGGAGGGGGGGGCGGGATGGAGATGTAAACGTGGTAAGGTTTGAATAATGAAAATAAAGGAAAAACAAAAAAAGCATCACACAACAAAAGGTCTCACCTGAACCTATGAGACAAACAAAAGCAAACTGATCAGACAAACAAGAGAAAAATGAACAGAAAGAAAATCAAACCCATGCAAACGAGCGTCAGAGCTGAGATCCACGCGCTGCTGATATCAAAGTGATAAATCTTTTCATCTCTGTGTGACCAAATTAGATTTTTATAAACTGCACGCATTTAAAGGAACATCTAAAGGTAAACACTCATCCTAACTGATGGAACTGGCTTCAGTCTCCAGGTGGAGAAGGCTGAATAATGGTGAGATGAAGTACAGAGAACACAAGGGCTGCAACAACTAATCGATAAAAATCGATTATTAAAATAGTCGGCAACTAATTTAATAATCGATTCGTTGGACGAAGAGAACCGACGCCGCGCGTTGTGTAGCTCACGTGACGTGAGGCGGACACGGCAGAGAACAACATAAGCAGAGAGAAAAAATGTACGACCCAAGTCAAAAAAGTACGGGAACGTTTTACATGAACAACGCCTTCAAAGAACAGCGTTAGGCGCAAAATGTGCACAGTTGATCTGTGCGTGAGCGCCTGAAGAGGAAGCATGTTGGAGCCACGGGTGAAGGAAGGAGATTCACGGTAAATTCGTAGTAAGTTCATTTTATCCGATCAATAGAAATCACTGGTAGCGTCGTCGTCCCGTCACGTGAACAGACAGTAATAAAAAGTGTAGAACGAGGCTAGCTCGTTCTCAGAGATACTCCCCTGTCATCTGCTGCTACCTCACAGGCTTTCATACTTGAAAGTGGACATTTGATATCCAGTCCTGTCAAAGCTCAATGTATTTATGAAGAGATGAGAGATGGGGGGCCGAGTGTAACCGCTGACGGATGAGCTACTCTGGAGATACAGAAAAAGGAATAATGATGTGCTCCCCCTGACAAGGGGAGTGAATCTAAAGTGGATAAACTAACTGTCTCCGCCTGGAGGTGTGGTCAGAAAGAAAGGAAGCAGTTTTGGGGAAACTCACGTAGCAGGTTCTGCTGCATGGACTCGGACCGGTACAAACTGACTGTGCTCTTCTTAAAGACGTTCTTCAGGAGCTGGGCCCTCTCCGTCAAACTGCACACAAACACAGAGGGGGGAAAAGGGGGCATGTGTTAGCGACACGCTGAGCACCACAGGCACATTTAATGACCCATACATCATGACTCTGTCCAAGCACCTCCGGAGTGGAAGGACCTGCCAAACGGCTCTACCTGCTGGTACAAACACCACGTAGGGGGGTCGAGACTCTGGAGACTCGACGGGAGAAACTATGTACGTGAGAAATATCTGAAACAGCATGATGACCAGAAGGCATTCAGGTACAGTAAAGCTAACATGTACTGCACATACCTCCATGTCTTTACGTGCAAATATGCAAAAATCACCCATGCATCTGTGTTTTATTTCTGTGTGTGTGTGTGTGTGTGTGTGTGTGTTGGGTCTGGGACAGTGGCCAGGCAGCAGGATCACTTTCAGCCGGCAGGAGATCTCACACTGATCTGCTCCGTGTCGGTGCCTGCTGCAGGCCTCAGACCCCAGAGAGCAGAGCAGAGCAGAGCAGACCTGCTACAGCTAATAGGTGTTTTATAATGTATGGCTTTAATATAAGACGACTGCTGCTCTAAAAGGAAACGTTCAGTGTTTTGGGAAGGGGGAAAAAAAGGGGGGGTGGAGCATCTCGCCTTGTGACATGATTACTGACATTACACTGAAACTCCTGCAATTTAGCGGCAATTTGAACATTTCTCTCCGACATGGGAATACTATTAGGGAAGAAACTGTGATTATTTGAAGAGTTTGTGGAGGTTACAGATGGATTCGTCTCTCAAGATGTTGACAATTTGTGAGGTTAGTTAAATGTCGGGTTAGTGCGCACACATACTCAACGACAATATCAGATTCGGTACCACGCTTTCTTTGGACTGAATCTGACCGGTTGTGACATGAATCGCTTGCATGGCGTCATTTCACCTCTGGCTGTCGAGGCCGCGTCCGGCAAACAATGTGGGGTTTTGTAGATCATTTGGCAGACTTTTACACGGAGCAGCTCTCATATGAAGAAATCTGGCCGGCCGGGGTTTATTAAGACACCCAAAACCGAGACGAGGCGGAGATGCAATTTTACATGCTTCCCTGCTTTTCTCTAAGAGCAGACTGCTCCCCCCCCCCGGAGGGTATAAGCTCACCAACCAGCTAAATGTAGTCAATCAAAAGTAAATAAATCAAATATAGCTTTTGGAGGCCCTAAGCATAATTGTTTTTATCACCAGAGTCATATCTCTTACTTGCCATTATGACCATCCAGCATCACCATTGAAAAACAGCTTGATAAAGAAATATGGGAAACTTCAGGCTACGACCAGGGGGCGAGTACAGAAAGGAGTGGTGAAACAGTGTGGGCCTTTACCTCTTTCCATGCACTACTGCTCCTGGGTCTTTGGATAAAGCCTCGAGCTCCTGCACCTCGTCCACCAGAGTCTTGAAACACACCTTCTTCACCCTGTCAATGACATAAAACAAATCATAACCACATGACAGGTGCTTTCCCCATAAGAGAACCTCCAAAGAAACCCCTGACGGACTGATTCAAACGACCCCGCACACATGAGGACATTTTTTTACTTCCGTGCTTTGCAAATTGCTCCCGACGCCTTGAATCTGCTGCGAGTTGACGTCGACCAGAGAGCGACGACTCCAGTGGAGTGAGTGTTCACAGAATTGAAAATGCCTTACTTCTTTGAAAGTCTCAGATTTGTCGAGGAGTGATGAGCAGCGAGCAGAGCAAAAGAAGAAGACTCACACTTTGTAGGCCACGTCAAAGACCAGCG
Source organism: Solea senegalensis (assembly GCF_019176455.1). Taxonomy (NCBI): domain Eukaryota; kingdom Metazoa; phylum Chordata; class Actinopteri; order Pleuronectiformes; family Soleidae; genus Solea; species Solea senegalensis. Next base: position 4,636,506 of record NC_058032.1, read on the forward strand.
AGGTGATCGGGATGAAGAACAGGCCCATCCAGAAGACCCCGGAACTGAACATCACGGTTGCCTGTGTCACACACACACACACACACACACACACAGACACTTACTCTCAGGTCACCGCAGACAATGGAGTGTCGAGATAAAAAGAAGAGCTCTTGAGAAGAGAAACACCTGATAAAGAAGGGCCATTATCCGCCCTCTGTAGTGCCACATCATACAAACATTACATGACAAAAGCAGCCAAAACAAACGGTCGTATTGTGGAAATAGAGAGGAGATGGGTCCAAATGACACGGCCCAAAGTGGGCTAATCCTCCGTGACTAAATGAAACCACGGTTTTGTTTTGATCCCCCCCTCCACCTCCGTGTCCCCTCCAGGCGGAGGAAATACCTGTGAAGTATTTAGACAGCGATATCTCTTTCACAGGAAAACACCTCAACCGCGTGGCGCTTATTGTCCTGTCGATACATCACAGGAGACACGGGACGGCCATGTGAGAGGTGCTTTCAGCGTGAGGGTGGCAAGGAAGCATCAGATGCTGTAATTAGATGTTGTCATTTAGGTTTAAAAAGGATCTTAAACCCATGAGTTGTTTGTCAATATTTTGGCAAAGTCGCAGCAGGTCAGTGTAGCTAACTAGATCTCATTTACGTGAACACATTAAGGCAGATTTGATTGTATGATGATTAGTTGATCCAAGCACAGACTAAAATGATAACATTACAGTTGTAATTTGTCCAGAATTGTGTTTAGTGACAGGTACAGAAGGTAACCTGAAAAATAATACCTTAAATAATCCTCAATACCATGAATAATTGATTCATTAACAGAAATATCACACATATTTCGGAAACTGTTTAGATAATTTGTCATTTTTGATTTTTGTAAATGAAAAAAAATGTAAAATACTTCCTGGTTTTCTTTGTCAAATGTAAAAAACACTTAAAGAAACACACTTTCTCTCTCTGAGAGAGCGCACCAAGCAAACAATGTCAACCAAAACATCACTAATGTGAACCAAACTGAATTAAGGTTTAGAGAACAAAAAACTAAGCTCATGTTTTATTTCTCACAATCACAAATGTTCACATTGAGTTCACGAGGGAAATGAATCTGCAAATGAGACAGATGTGAACCTCAATGAGACTCATTCATCACACTGGAAGAACAGACACACATTTGGACGCGATCCGATGTGGATTTACGTCACGTCAGGAATGAACGTAGCAGAAAGAAGCTGGTCGATTCATTAAGAACGAGACAGTTGCCTGTAATGACTGAAATTAGAAATCACAAAGCGGACTGCTCTGGGTCCACAGAGGCAACCGAAAACGGTGGATCATCCGAGTGGGGGCGAAATCTTTCAGCTGTGTGCGAGGACAATGTTTGCTTTGGCTCAGTGCACTGAAACGATCTGTCATTACATGTCAAAGTGCAAAACTCACGCTCCTAGCATTGTAACGTGCCCCTTGTTTAAACTGCCGGGGCCCCTCAGCAGTGTCCTTCCTGTAATGTGACACAGGCAGGGCCCTCACGATGCACACACACACACACGTACACACACGCAGATCAGTGTCAAAACTATCAAAGCGCTCGGGTTTGCTCAAATTAGCTAATCTGTTCGCCATTACCCGTAAATTGACTTTGATGTCTGACAAAACACTGGGTAGAGGAGGAAATCCCAAATGACAGGAAATAAAAAATGGCTTTTTTTTTCTCCCTACAGTTTGAGATGGAACGTTGGATGAATGGAGCTTTTCTGTGTCGCCCCGGAGGCTGAAAGTGTACGACAGACATGAGGGGAAAACTGCGACCAAGCATGGGGATATTTTCGTGTCACTTTCTGAAATGACGCAGCCCCTGATGAAAACGTTTGCCTCTTTTTAATTATTTTTGTTTTCATCCAGTGTATCATACATTTTAATGGGCACATTTAAGCCGCCTTGAGAGTCTTTCAAAAATAAACTGGGGACACACACTCGCCGTTTTCAAATCAAGAGTCAAATGAGCTGAAAAATAAACAATTTTAGTCGTCCAGACGTTTAATCTACGAAAAAATATTTATATAGTGGCATACATAATTCTGAGCAACACAATTCTCAAAAAAACTTCGAGTTATCGTACGGTGTAATAATGGCCATGAAATTAGGTACAATAACTTATAACAACATTATGTACATCTGTGAAAGCTCGACACAACTGTATGACACTTTGTAAAACTAGACCTAAATAAACTCTATTTCTTCAATTTGACATCAAAGTTTTGCAATCCAAACAAATGTGACCCACGACAATCAACAAATGTTTGCCTTCAGGCATCTGGACAGCCTCTATGACTTCAAGGAGGGGGGAGGGCAGTGCTGGTGGGCTAGCGATGTCTCATACCAGGGGGCCCCTGGGAGCTGGTCAGGGTGAGAGAGGTCCAGGGAAGCAAGGCTGTATTTTTTAGGACAAACTAATAAACTTGTCTGGCTGGACAGACAGTAGTGTCCGATGGCATGGAGGAGTGTGTTTTGACAGACGACTGACCTCTTTCATGGCCACACACACACACACACACACACACACACACACACACACACACACACACACACACACACACACACACACACACACACACACACACACAAAAGACCTAAGACTAGTACAACAGAAGCACTCATTAGTGCAGGAGTATATTCAAGCAAACTAGTGCATCCAAAAATTGTAGATTACATTTGTCTAATAGCTCAGTGGTTGATAACAATGTCACACACAGTCGTTTTTATCATAGAAGTGTATAAAAAAGTCGACATAGTCAAACAAACTCCCATTCTTGAAGCTTTAAGATGATGCGGCAGCGTCAGTTTACAGCCAAGCTCATGTCCAACGACGGTAGTTGTCGATCACACTAGTGAACACTCGTGTGTGTACCATGCGTTATCATCTATTTTATTCTAAATGGGAAAACCTGAAACTAGCGCCTGAGACCATCAACTCCTCAGGGAAACATTTACCGACCGTATAAACCGAAAGAGAAGGGGCTCATTTTGTCATAGACTTTCATTCACTTAGAATTCTAGTTGCCCCACTCTTACCTTTGCAGCAGTTTCCTCCCACAGTCCAAAAACATGCAGATTTGTCAGATTAGGCAAATTGGACACTCTGAATTAACAGTAGGTGGAGTGTGAGAGTGGATGGTTGCTTGTCTCTATTGTTTGTCTGGCCCCGTGATGGACTGGCGACCTGTCCGGAGTGCACCCCCCAACTTTCGCCATATCAGCTGGGATTGGCCTCGCCCCCGCTAACGGCTACTGCTGTCATACTTTCCAGGTTTGACATTCTTATACACAGCCTATGGTTCAAACCCGAGTGTGAGCATTTTATTGTGGATATATTTTACAAAGGAACCCGTGAACAAGCGAATGATTCACTGCTTGGTGACTGTGGTTTTCTTTTACGGCCTTTTAAACATCACTGTGAACTAACTAAAAAAATGCAGCAGGACTGTTCATTCGGGATGTGTGGACAGATGATCACGCAACGCTGGTTTTGGCATCACTTCAGGGACAAGTGGGAGCACAACCGAATGGGACCAGCCGGTGCAAGTCCTAGAAAAACACAACCTGGGACTTGTGAGACAATCAACTCGGGTCAGGACTTGATTGACTGAGAAAAAAAAACTGTGGATAACCACTCTTGGTACCAGTTTTGTTTTTCCCAAGTGGACTCATGCGATGGATTCTGCTTCATCAATGGCTGCTATTACATTCATAGTAATTGAATTATTGTAATGATACACGTGAGTTGAGGCGATCCAATACTTCCATTCACCCCACAGGCCCAACTGTAGCAGCTGTATGATGCTATTATTCATAAACTAGATTCTTGAATGCACAGAACGTCTTAGTATAAAACATTTTATTGCATAAACTGAGGGAATTCCAGTTGGCTGATTTTAGTTGGCTCGCTCAGACAATGGTGTCAGCTTCAAGCAGAGGTGGGAAATTGAAGGTGAAACTGTAAATGAGGCTAAATGGGGCTGCAACAACCTGCAGCCGTTATTCTGGATACTAAGTTAAGAGCCTATTATGGATGAATAGCTGGAGAACACACACAGAACGGTTAAGAAGGAGCCAATGTGTGAGGATGACAGGAGTGTACTCCAGTAGAGAATCTACACCACTAAAATCATCAAAAATGCAGCTTCCCTGGCAAAGCCTGTCCACAAAGGAAAACACAACTTCTTCCAAGTTACTGTACGTGTTCCGTGTGTTACCTCACCAAGACAACAAAACACGCACAAGAAAACACGAGGGAGTTAAAAAGCTTTGCATAAACACGTGTAACTCCGTAGCCTCACAGCTATGACAACACACGCGGTTTACGTCACGTTTACGGCAGATTAAAACTGGTCCCACACCTTACCATGATCAGAAACTACCCCAACCGTGTGTTATTATCAGTCATGTCCAGAGAGAGAATGAAGGGAGACAAGACAGATACTAGAATACTGAAAAACAAAGTCAACCCAACTGACTCAGCAGAGGTCGGGAGCCTAACTTCCTTTAAACCAGGAGAATCACAACTACTTTTAAAAAAAATCATCACACATTTTCTGATCGTCCATCAGCTCAAAGACAAAAAAAAAACCTTAAAAGGATTTTCAAAATCTAAACGCCTTTGCAAAACTACCAAATACCAATAAGCAAATGCGACGGAAACATAAAGACGTCTAGTTCACTGTGATAGATTACTTGTCTGAAGCGAGTTTCACGTTACTCGTCGAGTCGGACTGCCTGGAGGGCATACAAAAGCAAAACCACACGAAAAATAACAAGAGTGTAGTTTGGAAAAGAGTCTTAAGTAACGGAGTAAACCATGAAAGATCGTGTCCTTTATGAAAAAGCAATATCAAAGACGTAAAATGAAATGTTTCAAACACACATCTATCGACCAAATTGAAAAAGATGATATTTTATTGGCGCCCAGTGCTGAGTAGCAACAATATTTTCTTCCATTTATTGAGATCACTGCTAGAAAATACATGTTCCAATACTTGGGGAAAGTCCGCAGTGAGTAAGGAATAGATACAAATGAAACCTGTGGATGATGGACTGCTTATGAAAGATGTTCATCCCTGTTTTTCCAAAGGATTTTGTCAGCGAACACACGCTACACTAAATATATCTGACGCCGAATCACTCAATCAAGCTGTCTATAACTGCTTTCATTCCTGCTCTTAATCTCACCTCGGTAAAAAAGATTCCTTTCCGAGAAAAATGTTTCTTATCACTGAGCAGAAACAGCGGAAGACACACACTTGCCAAGTGTTAAGCCCATGTGCCAATGATAAGCACGTCAGTCCGTGTGAGAGCGAGGGGCGCTCTGTTGCACAGCAGCAGTAGCAGAAACTGGAAAATAGCAAAAGGTGTTTTTGAGAAGTAAGGAGAGAGAGAGAGAGAGCAGGGATCAACTGTACTGGAGACAGCTGTATTGATATCAGAGGCGAGTGAGCAGACAGCAGGTCAGTGTGACAGATGCTACATGAGACACCTCCCGATATGAAGCAAAGCTGCTTACAGTAGAAGATTACACCAGTGAAGCTCAATAATTTTGACATTTTCTTTTGATATCTGGGTGTCGGGAACCTTGTCAGGTAAAAATGTGATTAGATATGTGGTTTGGAATCGAGCCAGCGTGGGAGGAGCAGTCGAGAAAAACACGACTCACTTTGTCGGTGAGTTTTACGGATGGATCCTGGACGTCTGTTGTCAGTTGTCCAAGAAAATATCTTTGCGCGACGTTGATGAATGCGCTCGCATGGAGCCGAGTTCTACTTGATGTCTCTTGTTAAAGGCACTGAGCTGAGTAATGAGTGAGAACAGAAACGGGAGGAGAGGGGAGTTCTGGTGTCTGTTAATGTTGTTGGCCCTCCGGCAGTTTTTCTACTGGGTGGGTAGGGTGTGTGTGGGGGGGGGGGCGGCTCAGGGGCGCTGAACAAAAAGAGAACAAAGAGGAAAAAAAGGCTGATTCATCAAATAAAAGGGAAGGAGTGAAAGAAAAAAAAGAGGGAAGGACGGAGAGCACAAAAATATTTCAGGATTCGAGCGCACACGGACAGGGCTGCGCTGGAGTGCGAGGGGCTTCGTCGGGGTGGAGAATAGTTTCTACTCTTCAGAGGCTACGAGGTCTTGGAGGTGGAGATTGCGTCTCTGATGCCTTCTAAGGTTTCAGAGAGATGGGTTCCTGTTTGATGATGTACTGGCATCCCCGAGCCGGCGCAGGGGCATAGGGTTACCAGCTACCCACAGGACACCATTACTGTCGTCAGTCAAGTGCTGCAGGGCGCGGATGAAAGCACCAGGCTCACAAACAAGGGGATGAGATGACGCTAATAAACCTGTGGCCCGAGTGTGTGTGAGTGAGTGAGCTGGTGTGTATGTGGTGTCCTAAAAAAACAAGTTACGTTTCCCAACCACAGGAACCGATGACAATAAGGTACATGTTAACATGAAACTATTCTTACTTTTGGAAACTATAGTTATTTGCTTTCTAGGAGATATAGATGACTCACCGCAACTACTACAACAGCAAGCAGGTAGTTATCTAAAACAGGAATAATTTAATTTGTTTTCCTCTACACAAAAACCACAAAAAAGTGTCAAAAGTACAATTTGCCCTCTTAGATGGAGCTACACTATGTGCCCCATTACTAACCGAGACACAGAGACCCTAGAGGGTTACATCCATGTAATCTGGTATATAACACGCAAATTATTGAGTTTTAGCAGTGGTGGTAGGTCAAGATGTTGCCTCTTTATGTAGCCAAAAGCTGTTTGCGGAAGCCCTCGATGAAACAGACAGAGTCACTGGTTAGTGGTATCAAATCTCTCCCCAAACTCTCAACTGGACATGAGATATTTTTCAAAATGTCAAACTGTTTGTAAAATTCATAAATCTCACGTGAATCGACGTCCGCGAAAAACTTTTCTTGTCAGATAAGATAGTCTCTTTTGATTTGTGCTTTGCACATGGCTCTCTACTGTGCTCTAGTTGTGAATAATATGTTCTTAATTTAGGTTTATTCTAAACATGACGAGACCAGCTCTCCTCTCCTCTCCAAACACAAGCAGTTTCACTGAAAAGTAGGTTCTTTCTGTCTGTTTTCCATGCAAAAAAATCTGTTCAATCACAGACATCAAACCTGTTCTAAAGTGAAATCACAACATCATATGTAAGAGTAGGAAGTAATGTGTTTACAAGGAACTATAGCAAAGGTATGCACAGTTCTGGCGTCAAGGGGGGTAGCCCTGCGCTCCTGCTACTGGCTGTGCAGCTTCTGTCTTCTATTAACATCCCGCTGAGTTATTGTTTCCTGAAGAAAAGATGCCGCATTTTTATCCCCAGAATGCACTGCAGGCCTGCGGTTAACAGACTCCTGTTGACAACCTGTGGTGAGCCATAGAACCCGCAGCCGTATTCACATGTAAATAACACGGGAAAAAAGTATGTTAAATCAGGATGTTTGATGCACTTTGAGGCCTGTGTGGACAAGGAAGTAAATTTACTGTATGATCCTCGCAACTGCTGAGTAGATTTTTTTTTTTGTTAATCAGATTGACTCTAGACTTTCTTTGCTTGGCTTCCTGACTACCTCACTGTTTCCATGTCACCTGTGGATACTCAGAGCTGAGGGAGGGCAATGTAACACAAACACTGGGCTAATTGGCCCAATTAAGTCATTATGCAACACAAGCCAGAGGTTTGACAGTTTACACTCCTCTGGCAATCCTTAAAAAAAAAAGAAAAAAAGACCTGTGTTAAGTTCCACTCGGAATTTTTCCCACCAACCATCTGGGAAGAAAATAAATTATGGGGCACTGCAGGTCTGTCAGTGATTGACAATTATATCATCAATTTCTCTCAGTACTGGAGGAAGTTGTTGCCATGAAAGTGAATGCATGTGTGTGTGTATTTGTGTAAGCGTTGCTATATCCCCTCTAATGTTTAAAATATTCAAAACAAATCACCTTTGGTATGTTTACGCTTGGCTTCCCATCCGCACTACTGGAGGGTTTTCATTTCCCTTAAATGGAGATCGTTTAAAAAATACTGCTGACTCCATTATTACATGTTGTTGTTTTGTTTAGTTTTTTTATTAGAAATTCCAGAATTGTGTTTCAGTCATGACGGGTGGAAATGGAGACTTTCAGAAACCATGACACAGAAACTTTCATGTGTCGGTCTGCAATTCGCCAAGCTCCTATCACACGATCCTTTGGCTGCATCCATTCCATACTGCTCCATTTTTTGTTTTAAAACGCTTAAGTTCTGCTCCCGCTGCCTCTTTAGATCCACAATTTGATACGTTCAAAGACGTCACTTACTCCATTTTAGTTTAAAAAACGGAGAAGCCTTTCAGTTTTCATCTGAAGGGGTCAAAATAGAGATGCAGTTGCCCTCATTCGCTTCCTGACTGCTTCCTATCCACCACAACTCGACTATCAGTTTTGAGAGAAAATCACTGTTGTCGCTGGTTTAAAATGTCGTGGCACTGGTGTGAACACAGCTTGCGTGGTTGTGGATGCATTTACCTCGCCTGACATGTCGGGAGCCAGTGGGATGAGAGGCCACAGGGAGGAGTAGATGAGGAAAAACACCACCCACAGGCCAATGCTTCCCCATATGGCGATGTGGCTGAACTGTTAGAGAAGAATCAAGTGGCTTTACTACAATTTACTTCATGAAAATGTTATTGGCAGAACTCTATACATCATTTCACTGGATTTACGGTTGAAACCCCACAGGGAGGAAACCGTGAGACATAGATACTATGGAGGAACTGGGAAGAGATAATAGAACCTGAGCAGTGAGAGGAAAGAGCAATCAACTCACCATGGTCCAGGACGAGGTTTCAAGTCCGGCTTTAAGACAAACTGTGATGACGACAAACTGCGAACACACAAATCAAATCAGAACCGACATTAAACCAAGTCTGTCCTCCGAAACTAATAATCGGTCACAGGAAGTGCACACCTCGTATCTGAATTTACATACAGTATAAAATTTGAACAGATCAGCAGAAACACGAAAAGGCACAAGAACAAGACATATCGCGGATGTTTACTCAAAGAAACTGGACACCAGAACTGTTTAACACAGCAGAAACACTTCCTGCCAAAAAAAGACCAGCGCACTTACTGTATAAACCATGTTGCCCAAGAGGAGATAGTCGGGGGTTTTTCCGTCGCCAAAGACTGTATCTGTGAAGGGAATCAACAACAGGAGCTTTTTAGGGCCAAAGCTGTCACTTTTCAGCTTTTACGTTTCACACAGAGTCTCCATTAGGTGATACGAAGAGTAAACAACCACATGTCACATAGGACATTCATTTAAAGTTCATCTCAGCACGAAGTTGAGTGTAAAACTCCCTATTCTGAGTGCTGCATTTAAAGTGGACATTATGCAAAAGCCACATTCAGAATGGAATGGAATGGAAACAATGTTTATATGAAAATCCAGAGGCAGAAATGGTGTGCATTAATCATGGTCAGAGATTAAATATCCTGCTAATTCACTACTGTAATAGAACAGATTTGTTTTCCTAACAAAATTGTTATTAATTAAACCATTAAAAGGCAATTCAACTTCTTGAAAACCACTTCTCCGCCAACCAAGATGATGAGAAAAAGTTTCTGAATGAATAAAGTAGGAATATTATAATAGGTCGAGGCTAAAGTATTAGCAATAATATGCAACTGCCTCTAAAGAAAGAGAGAGAGGCTCCCCTTTCCATTTACTTCCGGCTGGTCACATGTCTTGTGTGCACTGAGGCTTTGCTGACAGCCTGTCAGTCAGAGTGATGGGGCTCGGTGCCTTTGTTTGGAGAGCAGGCCCAAGCTTGTGTGGTCCTCAGCTCTGTCCAGCCAAGACTTATAATCAGCTCAAAGATCCCTATTCTATGTGCTCGCGCCCACAGAAGAACTTGCATCTCAATGCGCACAAACACGCCGTTAAATGAAGTCACTGTGAATTTGAAGTTAAATTTGACAAAGACCAAATAAGACTGATATTTGTGAAAGGTCTGTATCTGAGTGGTGTGTTTATGAAAAATAGATCACCGTGTGCAAACATGCAAACGTGAAAACACGCTTGTTAGTGTGCGCCACTCTTGTCGGGGCGACGCACACACATGTTTGCAATTCATGACCGGACGGCTGAAGAGAGAACTAATTAAGACAAAGTATGTGTATCTGACTGTCTTCCCTCTTCATCCACTGAGAGCCGTCGAGGAATCTCCGGGAGATACTTACCATGCCGGAAGGCTTGAAGGGGGAACCAGAAGAGAATGACGGAGTGGAAGAGGCCGTTCAGACAATGGGCCCAGAAGACCTGCAAAAAAAAAAAAAAAAAAGGAGTGGAGAAGGATGGAGGGGAAGGAGGCATGAGGAGAGGGAAAGGGGTGGGCGGTGGCAGGAGATTCCAAAGGGAGAAGGAGAGACAGAGAGAAAAAAGGCATTAAATAGGGTGTGGGGTGCTCCAGTCTTCCAAGTGACCCCTGACCTGGGCCCTTTGTGCCATCCCAGTGCTAGGCTAAGTGGCGGTTTTGTTGGGGCCTCCTCGCTGAATGGCCACCCCGCTGACAGACACGTTGTATATCCTCTGTGTGTGTTATGGGGGGGAGAGAGAGGCTGCTGACTGTGTGTAAGAGCAGTGAAAGCCTGGTGCACAGTGTCTGACTTTTTTGGATATAAAACTGTATTTAGGCGAATCGATTAAATAAACGAGCAAAAGAAACTCGCAAAATACAAGTCGTCACCTCGACAATAAGAACATTATACCGTGTGTGCTGGCAGTGTGGGTTTTCTCTCGTTACATTTCATTAAGCATCGCCGCTTTCAACTGAGAATTTTAACTGGTCTAGAAATAAATGACAGGAGAGATTAAACAAGCAGAAATCAGTCGAGAAACACACACACAGAGACTGACAGGTCTGACAGAGATTAAAGTGTTTTTATGGTAATTATTCTGGGCTTGGAAAAAGGTGGCGTGAAACACAGTCTGCATGTGCCGGCGTATAAAAGCATGCAGACTTTTGACGTGTTGTTTAAATCAATACTCTCACTCCAAAACCACCTTGTTTCAAAATTTACATTATGCAACAGCTAAGCCAAATAAAACACTAATGGGCGATGTAGCATGAAAGAGCTGTGAAATCTATTCGGCCAAAAACCACTTTACATTTGCGCTCCCTTTTCCTCCTCAGTGCTGACCCAGACGCTGGTGTTAACTCTGAGAGCTGAAAACTCGGCGGGTGGAGAGAAAAAAAAAGCACTACCATTTTAATTTCCAGACTCTTTTAATCACTGAATGTTGGCAGATGACAATTTGAAGGCATGTTTTTTCCCCCCCAATTAAAACACCCTTTTCAGCAACTTTAAAACATAAAACATGACTTATTGAAGACCAAGTGGACACCATGTCGAGTGCAAACTTAATTTAGTTTCTCTTTATATGTGTGGTTTATACAGGTACCCTGCCAGGAAAGGAAACAGTTGAGTAAAGAGGAAAGCAGGACAGACTACAGTGGAAGGAAAACTCTTAATTCAGTCTGTAAGCCTTTATAATATAGCCTGGCCTCAGTGACACGACCTCCTCACCTTCACTACAGACCAAACAAAGTCCTGCTGCAGCCACCACGACACCCCCCTCCCCCCACTCTCACCCGGGATTACCTCACCCCCTTCACTGTGTACACAAAGGCCAATACACTGACTGAGGGGTTTCCCAAAGCAAACCCAACTCCTCTAACTCAAACTAAATTATCACTAATGTTACAATCACACGTTTATGCCAATTAGCCTCCCACTGACAGGCTCAGCTCTCTATCAGCCTCCCTCTCAAAACATCATTTGCCTCAAGTTTCCCAGCCACAATAACGAATGCTAATGAAATCAATAAATGTTCATAATCATTTGTCACAGTGGGATCCTCCCTTTCACCCTTGCAGCCACCCTGCTCTCTTTCTTTTCCATGTATCCCAGCAAGTTGCTAAGGATCGCACCCGAATGAATGCCCAGACTGTCCTGTAAAGATTCAGCCCTTCCTAATTGCCAAAAGAGGGGGAAAAAAAAAGAAGAAACGCATGAAAGCCAGTAATTAATATCGAGCCAACTACTTCCAGTGCTGACCAGCCCCTGCATCTTTTTGCAAAACAGGAAGAAGAGAAGGAAAGATAGAAGAAGAAACAAAGAGTTTGATTGCTAGTAAACAACTGTATTTTACGACAAAAGGCGTAAAAGTGTGGTTCACAAGAGTGCCGCTATTCAGGAATCTATAATTAAAAGTAAAGCGACTGCTGAAGCCACGCCTCCAGTTTCTAACAACCCTCGGCCACTCCCTTCTCCCACCTCAACACAAACAGCTTTAATTCACAAAGACAGTATCTGTTGTGTACAAAAGAGCCAGGCGTGCAGAAAGACAGGCTTTGAGGGGCCAAATTCCTGCAGGATTTTCTCGCCTCGCCTCAGGCCAGCTGCAAGGAAAATATCTCGGGAAAAGAGTCGGAACAAGCCAGCAAAAACAACCTGCTGACCTGGCCGAGTCATCATTTATGGGTCTTGGAAAATGTGGCCCAAACAAAATTGAGATTAATTTTCTTCTACACTATCAAACGCATAGTTCTGTGACCCTTTTTTGGCAATAATGACGTTCTGGAAAAGGTTAATGAGAAGAAAATCCACCTTAAGCAAAGTTCTGCCAAAAGGTTGGATGATTAAATAAGCAGTAGGGAGGATAAATGTCTCTAATCTTCTCTGTAGTGTCCGTACTGGAATAAGTAAAACACCTGATACAATCAGCACTTCAAAAAATGTTTTGTATGCACAAACCATTAGCACTTTTGGTTGTAAGCATTTTTTATGGATTCACATTCCATTTTTTATTAGCACCGGTAAACGCTTGTCCTACCACATTTGTATAGTTAATAAAACAGTTATTGATATATTCAGAAGGGCTGTGATTATTTTTTATTATCAGAGATTAATCTACCAATTTCCCTCGTCTATATAACGTCTATAAAACGTGAAAAAATAAGCAGAATGTCTAGTTGTAATTTCCTACAGCCCATGGTGATTATGTTTAAATGAAATGATTTGTTCGGATAAAAGTCAAATCCCACAGAAATTCCGTTTACTATGACACATAACAAAAGAGCGGCATCAAATATCTCACAATATGAGATGCCAGCACCTGAGAATGTTAATTTTTCACATATTTACCAAATAATTGATCAGACATTGTGACATAATACAATTAGGTGAAGGAAAGTTTGATTCCTGTGACTAATAAACTTTCAACTTTCAATGTTTTGGTGGATCTGGAAACCAACGCCTGTCACTTTGGACAGAGGTGAGTGACTCTGTCACTCCTGGCACTCTGGTCTGATCTCGTGTGGGTTAAACTCGATCCGACAGTCTTGTTCCGAGAACAACCAACTTTCCCCCACTTAAACAAATTGTACAATTTCCCGCAACAAATGCCGTCACACAATGACAGCACACTCTCTCTGTTCTCTCCCTTTTCTTCAATTATTTCTGCTGCATCCCACAACCTATCTGACCTTCCCTGCCCCTGAGCGCCATGGCCAATCTGTCTTTAATCCATCTCCATGCAGTGCTAACCAGGTCACCACGCCTATGAGGAGGGTCCGGGAGTCTCTGGCTCTTGCACGGAGAAAGGAGGCGACATCTTTATTACCAGCAGGAGAAAGCTAACAAATAGTCTCCACAACCAGACGGAATAGGTCAAACCAGGCCAAACCAAACCTAGAACTGGAGACCTCCTGACTACAGCTGCCAGGTCACTGAAACAAGAGACGCATCAGTCACTGGCATCAACGTGACAGCAACTTGTGTCATTAATGTGATGTTAATTGGTTATAATAGCTGGAACATTTGACCTTTCGCGTGTGTGTGGCAGAGCACAAAATTATTTCTCGATTTTTTTATTGATACAGTGGAAAATAATCTAATTTGTGAGCTGTATGAAAAGTCCCAAAGAAGCCAGTACTTTTAGAGCATGATTATAAAATCATCTTCCAGAGGTGCTGAAATAATATACAGTTTGTAAACAGAAAAATACAGGCCATGGCTACACACCAACCGCTACAGAAATAGATTACGAGGTTCCTACAACCCGAGGGGCATTTGCTTGTAATACTGCACCAGATTTGAAGAAACAAGGACAAAACAGAAACTGGAAAATACACATAAAACTGAATGTTTTAAGTGACAATCATCAAAGAACAGACATTTAATGGTAGCATGCATGCATATACGGAACATGTGACGGACTTGCGTTACCTTGGTATTAAATCCCATGGCATTCTGGGAGGTTTTGTAGAGTTCTGGGTATTTCAACATGTTCTCTTTCCTGCAGGAGCGCTCGAATATTCCCAGAGTGAGTGGAGGCAGAGCAGTGAATAGCTACGAGAGAAAATAAACCATACATAAAATAAACCCACATTATTATAGTTTACAATATCAATTTCAATAGTTTATAAACAAAATTGAATTGTAAACATATATGCGTGTTTATCTGTGTGTGTGTGCATTCATGCATCTCTATCATAGCCACCATCTCCTTATGTTAACATGTGTGGCAGTGTACATTTCATTTTGATTTTCCACTTGTTGCTGCCTGTGTTTTTTACTTCACTCAAGACCACTGACATTAAAACCCTACATGGTTACTTATTTTGATTTGTCATGCTTCGAGTCCGTTCATATGCAAAACCCATCTCCGATGAACATCTGCGATACTCTTGACTAAGAAGCAGGTATTTAAGCCCACTGAAGTGCAATTTCTAAGTGGTGTTGTAATGTTGTTTTGTGTTGCAGCTGCCGAGAGAGCAGCGGTGGTATTGTGTGGCTGGGGGGCTCTGTGGGTCAGTTGGTGTGAGTTCCCTGTGGGCCCATCTGGAGTGGGAGTCTGCAAGCCTTAGTCTACAGGACCAGTGGGCCACAGGACATGCTTGAGTGGGCTCCATCCTCATTCAGAGCCAGAGCAAGGAAGATCTCCATTGAGGGTAGGATTCAGCCCACTGCCTTCAACAGACTCCCACTGATCCAGAGGAATTTGCCGTTTTTGGATGAGGTACAAGTGAAACCACCCCCAATGCAGTGCTGGTTCTTTAAGGTGGTGTTTTATTATGAAATGAAGGGAAGGGACAGGGCTGTGGAAATGTCCTTCTCGCTTAACAGTATGTCTCCACCATAAATTGCATGTGGGAATATTGGGAAACGTCACTTCACATGTCTCTCATTTGATTTAGTTTGGTGAATTGAGTTGATTTTAACAAACGGTTTAAAACTACATATCAACTCCTTGTGGGCTTAACTATGTGGTGGAAAGATCAGACTTGCAGATGCATATTTTTCTGTTCTATTAAGTTCATGACAGATGAAATATGGGTTCATTAGGAGTGGTCCCATAATAGAGCCCTGTGGGACGCCCTGTATCAGCAACCAGCACAGTTGCTTTTCCAGTCTTCTTGTTTTTTTATCATTCAAACTTAGCTGCCCATGCTAACTACACTCTTTGGGGCACGCTACGCTGTTGTTCTTTCACATTTAGCACATAGTTTCGAGCACAGAGGGAATAAGGACTTGACAACAGGTCATAAATAAAGGAGAATTTTTTTTCAGGATGTTGATTTCATATTGGTTAGGGTTTTGGTTTTTTTAAATGTTAGGGTAACTTGGCAAATGAATGCTGTGTCAACGAGTGACAGGGGTACAATGGACTCTTTTGAGAATGCATTTTATTAACACTTACCACGTTGTACAAGCCGATACACCAGCGTTCAAAAAGAATCTGACCGGAGAAGCCATTGACAAATGCGAACCAGATCTGAGGGAGACAAAAAAATACATGTATTAAGAGTAAGAAACTGTAATAACAGGCCTGGAAAAAGGTCAAATTACTTTCTTGAATTGGAGTGGTTACCATTATCTGATTTGAGAACAACTAACACTGTCTACAGCCTAACCCTCAATTTTCCAGTCACAGTAGATTCTTCACTGTCTCACAACAGCAGATACTCTACATAGAAACAAAAGGATCTATCAGTCTTGTACAAACTAATCACAGAGTGAAACAGCTCCTGCAAATATATTATTGCAAAGGTGATGCATCTTGCTATAATAGCTACTTTGGTAAAAATGGGAGGGGAAAAACAAATGTTTCCTGTCAATGTGAAGAACAACAACTTGATTATCCTGAAAATAATGTGCGTTCGTTTGAAGTGCTGTCCTGTGGGCAACAAGACATTAATCCAACTCTGCCGTTTCAAAGTGAGGAGAGACGGGGAAGGCAAAATAAGGAAATATTTGCGACAGCGGGAAATTCAAGACCCTCAGATGTCACCTCTGTGATGCAAATTGTCCCCGCGATTTATAGTAGGATTACTTACAAACATTTATCAAGCCCACTGTTTCCCTTAATGATCTACCTGAAGACATGCGGGTGACAGAGAAGGTTAGTTATAGGGGCTGTCGGGCCTGTGGGACTCTGAATGACTGATACTTTGATATATCATGTCAGCAAAGGGAGACAGAGGTAATGCAAGCCATATGCTGGGTGGAGATGAGGCTTATCACTATATCTTGTTTAGTCATACTAATCTGAGCAAAATATTGCCTCTGAGATGGGCAGAAGCCAGGTAGTCTGAATGAGTTATTTTCACACACACACACACACAGGTCCTGTATATCTAGTGAGGAAAAAATGGTACATAAATAAAATTGTTTGACACATCCTGCAGCCTCGTTGCATGTAAAATCTGAAAACTGCTTGCATATAGATCATAAATATCCCTGTCATCTCGCTCACAGCAAATCTCTCTAGAGAACATCAGGGGTGCTGTATTATGACAGTGTCCTACTGAGCATTTGTTTGCTTAATATAATTTCATTATGAAGACATGAGCTGCTACAAATTCTCAGACTGGAACAAAGCCTATTTAAGGGCCTCACATCCACCTCTGCAAGAAGTCTAAACAACCACTACCAACCTGCTAATAGCATTTCCGATGAAATCTTATCAGCATATGTATGAAAGACAATGTCTGTAAACCCCACTGCCCCCCCATCTACCTTCATTCCCTCAGTCAAGGAAAAAAGGGGTTTTTGAATGTGCCCCTAAACCCTGCCCCTCACATCCCCTCCCTGTGACACCCACCAATCAGAGACCAGCCTACACTCCATCAGGTGCACTCAACCGTGATGCTGTTTCTTTTATATTGTTGGGGGGGGAGACATTTTCAAATTCACATGGGATGGACCATGTGGCTCCGTCATCAGAATCAGAAGGTGGACGGTACATCTGTTGGCAGTGTGATAACAGTTTTGGATGTTTTGGGTCTTGGCTTGTTGAGAAATGCATTCACACGCCGTTGCTATGGGTTATGTGTCGAAGAAGCCCAAGCCATGAGGCAGGTTCAACTATTAATGTGGCTCAAGCATTGGTAATGAGAGGCTGGCGGGTAGGTCAAACTGCTGAATTAATTACAGCGCCGCTCAATGAGAGGCTCTGGGCTGATATATTGTTGTGCCGAGTTAAAAAGGGTTCCTATTCATAGCATGTGGTAACTGCTTCTGTGTAAGTGTTTTGGCCTGGTCCTTGGGCTCCCAATAGCTTCACTCTCTTTCTTCATTCTCCCATCTCTTGAGGGACAGATGCATTGATTTGCTCATTAGGGGAAGTACCAGGCAGGATTTTTCTTCCCCCTTTTCTTCCCCTCATTGAGTGCCACTCAGCAGAGGGGTGTGGCTGGCCTCTCTCCCCGACTGCACATCATGAAAACCCGTAATGGAGGAAAGCGGGAGCCAAGAAAAGAGGGATTGGGCAGTGGCTCGCCGATAAGAAGACTTTTTGCATATTCATCAGTGGATCGCAAAAACATTGATTCCAAGGCTGCTCCATCAAGTTAAGAAGTGGCCATGGCATTAGGGTGGTGGTGGTGGGGGGGAAGTGCATGCCATTTGTACCCAACAATGTGAATCCTGATACGCTTAAGCTTAGCATTGCAGAATTGCTAATGGAATTCATACACAAAGCTAGCAGTGAATAAAGCAAAGACATAAAGAAGGAGCGGAAAAATATGCTGGGAATATGTGGAGTGACAAACACAAGCCATCTTACAATGCCGCGCACGGCCTCCGAGGTTTCATTCAGGGCGATTCTCATCGGCAAGCTTCACTCTGAGCTGCACTGAATGAGCTTTCATGTAATTGCCTCATAAATGCCACTTGTCCATCAGCCCCCTCTGCAGCAGCCTGGCAATGTGTCTGTCAAACATGACTGGCCAGCTGGAGAGCTCATTTGAATTGTGCCGCTATGGATTGTTTCGAGAGGTTCTCTTTTCTTTAATGTGGTTGAATTCAGTTCTTTGGTTCACGGCACGATTTATAACAAAGTCGAACATTTTGTATTCTGCTTAACGTTTCTGAACACAGAGAAAGACATTGTACGACAGCTTTTTTTTAGCATTTAAACGTCTCTTTTTCCATTACACAGAACATCATGCTGAGGTGATTAGCTATAAGAACGTCAAATATAGTCACTATTGTCAGGAAAGCCAAAAGAAACACTGTAAAGCACCACCAGCTGCCAGTCAGTCATCGACCGGAGTTAAAACCTTACTGTCTGAATTAAAATTAACCTGGTGTGAGGCACAGGAAATCCAGAATTATCACAACTGTTCCATGCCGAGTTGTGCTCACATTCACTTCTCCTATAATAGCTGCAGAATCCTTTACCCTCCTACTCTATGTCTCTCAAGAGGAACCAAAGAACTAGTGGAAAAAGATGGAGATGAAAAGAGGCTTAAACATAGGCTCCCGGTCCCAGCATTCAGAGCATGACACACACACAGTAGTGGACAATGGTTTTGGGGAAAAAAAAGGGTAAAATTCTTGTACAAGTTAGCCCAAGAGTTGATGAGAAAAACATGCTTGCACAAAAGTAAACCTATTAGTGTAACAAATGTAGCTTTTACCCGTACCCTGGGGTTGCTGCTGTGTTAGATGTCAGGGTCTAACAAAACGGGGACATTTGAAATATTGAAGCAGAGGAAAAAAATATCCTATTGAATCCCTTAGATCCCCCGGAGGAGTGTAGCATGGGGGGGGGTTATGTTTTCAGAGAGTAACAAAAAGTGTGCGAGACAGAAGCTTGCCCTGAAGACAGAACTATAGATGTTAAGTTCCACTTGTAGGAAAGGACCTGCTTTGAAAAGCGACCTGGTGTATTTCAAAGAGGATCTTAGGAATTTGTAACCAGGTTTTTTTTGATGTGACTGCAGCACATGTTCATGTGGCACTCGCATAAAGGGCAGAGAAGAGAATGAAAAAGGCAGACGTTGTCTTAAATCTGTGTAACACGCAAGGCAGAAGTCGTCACTTCTTTAAGAAATTTTAGTGGACGCAAGAGATTTGCCAAGAGAAAATGTAATTTGGTGCAAATTGAATTATATTTTGAACTTGGATACGCAACAGGTATTTTAACATGGGTGGAAAATGGCCACATGATCAAAACGCTGCAGTGCCGACAATGGCAGTTATAGCCTGGAAAGACATCGACCGCCTTTTTTCACTTAGGGTCACAATAAGGCAGGAGCAGACACGCTGGAATGTAAAAAGGTAGTCTCCTGATTATCCACGGCATATCAAGTAGAATGAGGACGAGAAAGGGGATCAGAGGTCAAGTGGGACAGAAAGACGATGGACAAAAGAGAATTTTAAGTGGCCATATATCCTTGACAGGTTATGTGGTGATGATATCTTAAAAACATGTGGTTGATCCTCTCCTGCCACTACATCTCCACAGTGTCGTCTTTTCACAGAGGGAACACAGAGGAAGTGCTTCCTGAACACCATTCAGCTCTCTGTGGACATTGGACCCCCTCAGGCAACACGGAGAAAAGAACAGAGGAAAAGAAAAAGCTCAAGTCATTTATTTTTCTTTTGTTCTTTCCACTTGTGTTACATTATGCCCGGTCTTTGCGTGTATAGTTTTTATTTAATTTAAACGGCTTCCAGAATCTGAAGAACGATTGGTTCTTATGACCATATGGGTTTAAAATGTACAGGACTTATACTTGAACTGAAAATACGCTGCCAATGCTATGGCGAGTAAGTCCACCTTAAGACACCTTGAAAATTGACTTTATCCCCCTGTCTATCCACTTTCTCCCACCACAGCTGGAGTCAATTCCAGCTGACGCGGAGTGTGAGGCAGGTTACACCCTGGGCAGGTTGTGGTAAAACCCTGTTAAACAAAATATTAGTCATAGCAGCAAACGTGTCTGGGAGGGAGGGGGGGAAACTTCCTCATGGTGCAGCATGGTGCAAAATCAGATTTAGCACTGGGACGTGGAGGCTTTGAGGACGCCAAAACCAAAGTTTCTGGTTCCGTCACAGAAAGGGCACAGTCGGTGGTTCAAAAACATCTGAGCACGCCCCGTGATAAAGCTGCTGCTGATAGGAAGCACTTAACCTGTCAGATTGTTCTTGGTCAAAGCTCTGAATCGGTCTGGTGTCTGTCAAATGTCATCAAACCCACCACACACACTGACAGACCATTGATATGCAGAGAGTGACGTTAGTTGCCTACAGAGAAGGGCACTCATCTACTGATAATAAAGTACATCAGTAAAAAATGCCATATTATTATCATGAATGAATGAATGAATGAATGACGGGGTCAATTATTCCCAATCTATTCCCAAATCTATCCATCCATGACAGATAAACACATTAGAAAAACATTATAGTTCAGCAACACTAACTAACGATTATTTTCATAATCAACTGATCTGTTGATTATTTTCTCGATTAATGGTGATGTTCTCAAATGTCTTGTTTTTGTTAACCAAAATGATTAACTTTTAATGTTTTCTTTGTTATCCAGACCAAAGAAATGAAGAAAATATTCACATTTAAGAAGCTTAAACAATCAGAATTCAAACCGATGAATCGATTATCAAAATAGTTGTCGATTAATTGAGTAATCGATGAATTGTTTCAGCTCTAGCTGTCATCACTACAACAATACTATGTCATTACACAAAAACAATCGTATGAGTTATTTTGGGTTAAATAACTGGCTGATTTCCTAAAGACAGGCTTCTCTCTCCCTCTCTGTACATTCTGTCCAGGCCTGTCAAATCTCAAACCACTCACCCAGGAGATGCACAATATGGAAGATAACGTGAGAGGCCATGCTATGAGGAAAAAAAACTATCAACAATCTTCAACAATCCACTGTGTGTGCGTTACCTCAATGATATAGAGGACAATATTCTTGTAGAAGCAGTACAGGATGCACTTTGCCACACGGTTGTAATTCCAGGCCCCGTGGACGAGCAGCAGATTCTTCAAGTATTTGAACTGTGTGGGAGGAAAGCAAAAGGACAAGACGAATGAATAATCCAAGTCTGTGTACAGTACACTCACTAATGGTCTCTCATAATCAGGGATCAGCGCTTGAACACTAAAGCAGTTGCAGGCACTTCAAGATTAAAGCCAGCGACAGTATTTGGTCATTCCTCAGCAGAGCGTTTAAAGACTGATGAGGCTTTGTGGTCAAAGCTTTCACTAACACATTCCAGAGATTTCTACTCAAGGATTGTCAGACCAAGCTTTGAGCTGCCGAAAAATAAAAGGAGTTCATATGGTGGTACTTGTCTCTAAGGGCTTTGAATAATAGTTAAATTGCTTTATAATTATACCACCATTTAGTGCCTGTGGTGAACTCGGTGCAATTTCTGGCTGATAAGTGTGATTGCAGCGGAGGAGCGCTGTACAGTAAGCGCTTCATCTTGGTTGTCAGTGACTGGATAAAACAAAGCACGCCATCTACATCCAGTACTTTTATCATGTGACAAAAGGAAAAAAGTTCGCAAAATGTATTCAATTTTTTGGAATATAATAACCATATTATTAAAAGTTGAGCCTTGGTGTGTCTCTGCAGTATAACTTCCTAAAATGAGAGCACAGTGGCAGCGCCGCATCTGCCTGACCCTTTCGGGCGCTCAGTTCAAACATCAGTTAACGCTGACCAGAGCTGATGACAGATGGACAGCAGAGGAGCCTCAGCACGGAGACTCCGTACTGACCTCTCGCTTCAACAGATAATTCCGACCTTTCAAGTACAAAATCTTGGAAATGAGCTCCCTAATATTCCTACAGCAGCATTGAGCTCTCATCTAAAGCATCTAAAAACCACGTATATAAATGTTACACACCTTCTGAGGATTGATTTCAGATTCAGTTTGCAGTCTGCAAATTACAGTTAATGTAGCGTTACGCCGGCGTATGGAAAACACAACAGCAAGTCTGGTAGGTGTAATTTAGTTTGATACTGGGACACAGCTTAAATGGATTAGAAGAGGCCACTTGTCTTTGAAAGACACGCATGTTCTTCATGTCATGTGGACTGAAGGAGCCACTTAAGACAAATCCAAGTCTCCTGAACGGTAATTGCACGCTGCAGAATGGAGAGTGCACCGTGTTGCAGTCCAGTATTGGTTTCTTATATTCAAAAACCCTGTGGCTGTAATAGAAAAATGCTGCAGTGCAGTGAGTGGCGTGCGGTGAAGAAGCGTGACAAGTGTGCAAGAACTTTTCTTTTTGTTGTTTACCAGTATCACATGACAGCAGTAGTATTTTGTTGGGACATAAGCCTGCATAATTATGACGGGAGTTGGGTGTCAGCGGATGCTTGTTTCGCAGGTGTTACTCTAAACTAAAACATCCTTTGTTACTCGGAACAATTTGCCAACGTATCACTGACGCATAATCACATAAAACACATGTCAGTCAAAGGAGTGACAACTGGTGAAATGAGTTTTTTCACAAAAAAAAATGTTTAGATTCATATTTATGGCCCATACACACAAGAATGAGTTTAGGTACTCTGCAAAAGTTTTGTACAGAATCTGCTTTTTTGAAGCAACCTTTAGGGAGCCCTAAAACTCTATTTTTGGAAACCGCTTTTCGGCATGCAAACAAACCACCACCTCTTGCATTTTATTACATACAAACGATACATACATTTCAGTTGCCGTCTGTTACAGCACCAAATACAGGCCTGGCATGAATACTACAGCGTTGAGAGTCGTCGTTCTGGGGGTTTCGTGTGTATGAAGACATTTCTTGAAACAATACTGTGTTTAGTGAACACTTTTTAAGAGTGACAAGGAACAGGCTGTGTCGGGAAAGGTCAGTTGCCCTCTGAATAAGGCGTTAAACATTACATTAGCCCAAAAATCTGGTAATTGTCACATTGTTTTGTGAGCATACTTTATCATTAACATTATGCACAACTGTCAATATTACTTCATGTTAATTTGTGTATTCTAATTTTACAATAATCACTTAAAATCCCCCCTGAAAGCACCTGCTATATCTTGCTCACCTGGGCAATAGAGTAGTCGGAGGAGTTTGCCGCCTGCAGGCCCTCGTTGCCCGAGATTCCCACGCCGACGTGAGCCGTCTGGATCATTCCCACGTCATTGGCACCGTCGCCGATGGCCAGCGTGATCACCTTCACCTGCTTCTTGACCATCTCCACCACCTCTGACTTCTGGAGGGGAGACACTCTGAAAAGGGGGGAGTAACATACAGAAAATTAATTGAGGTATCAAACTGGTAACACAGTAATTGATCTTGACTGCGGGAACATACTGTATCTGTGGTGAATGAATGCATGAAAGAATGTGAGATCTCAGTTGCTACAGGGCCCTTGGTCCATTTTGTCGTGTCAGTTTTTGAGGACAAACACATTGACAGTGGTCTCATACTTGTTCCATCTCTCAGGGGACAATTTAATTGAAATGAGGTTTCCAGTGACTGGGACACATTCTTGTGTCCATCACCATTTACACAGTTGCAAGGACTCCCTCCTTCCTTAGTCCTAATCCAGGACACTGACGCACCAAAAGGATCCACCCGTTTTACTGCACCGAGATGAAAACCTTTAACACAGGTGGTTTCCATTTAACTAAACTCAACAGGCCGCGCACATAATGATTTAGGAGTGTCCTATTAAAGGGAATGAATGTCTATGTGCCACGTAGAGTTCAGAGTTGACAGTGACAAGGAGTGAGCTGTGTGAACTGGGAAATGCTCATACAAAAACGACTTGTCATAGTCTGGGGAGACGACTTCCCCCTGCTTTTGCCTCTTCTCGTGAAACCATAACACTTTTCTAAAGCAGACCCAGTCATTATGTTGGTGGCTGTAGCACATACTGTATTAGAGGAATAGAATAGCTGGATAGAAACTTAGATTATGATTACTTTAAAAAAATCAGACAAAACAAGTTCCATATGAAAGCATCAGCCACAATAAACTGCAGACAAGCGGTACAAACGGTTTCATAACTGAATCCAAAAAAAATTAATGTACGATATGATTAATGAGAAGTTTACAAGCTGAATCGATCTTATGCAGAGACACATGATCTTAAAAAAACTAAGCATGAGTCAATGAAGAGCAAGAGCACCCGCTGAAATTTATACATGACAAACTCATCACTTGTGCATTCAACTCAGCTCTTTTAATTAAATGCACCGGTGCATGTAAACACCAGATTATATTAAATTACATCCCCATGTAAACAGCAGAGCTGAAATCTTTACAATGCTTTTTTTATGGGAATGAAAAAAAAACAAAAAAAAACACACAAGCATTTAAGTAGCTACAGACAGTAAAAGCATGTGGCCTCCCACACGGCAGCCTCTTCTTTGTCCACTGAAGTGGGAGGAGTGTACAGTACAGACTGTCCCCAGAGACAATGTTGTAAACTGCGTGTCTGTCTCTGGCTCTCAGTGTTTCTCCGTGTCCATTGCGTGTGCTCAGGGCAAAAGCACTTCATTTCATTGAATGCACTAAGTCGCGGTGTAGCACCTGAGGGTTTGCCGTTGGTCCTGGCCCCAGGCCCCCGTCATGGTTGCTTGAGTAAGTGCTTCTCGTTATTTATGTGGCCTGGGCAAGTCAACAGTCTTCCTTCATAATGTTGAAACTTGCCATTTTAAATTCATAACCTTCCCACTTTTCACAAACTATTTCCACAAATGCAAAAGTTGACCTTTGTAACAAAGGCATTATAGTTCAACCATGAAGCCTTTATGATTTAATTAAAGCACGTGTTCAAGCCCAAAAGTGTACTATCACTATAAAATGAACTACTAAAATGGAAGGAAAAGCCCTTATTTCATCATTCTTTATTTGAATTTACTTGAATTTTTTTTTTCAGGGGTAAATCTTACCTGCAGCATATGACAGCTTTACAGGAGAGGGCGAGGTCCAGGAAGTACTGCCGCACTCCGAACGTGAGGGCGTATTTTAGAGTCTTTCCATCGATGATGAGAGCAAAGTCGTTTTCCTTGTAGAGGGCATCTCCCAGCATTCCACAGTGGTGGCTGAGTATTTCCCTTGTTCCCTGTGTGATAAAAAAAAACATGAGTGATATTTCAAAACGAATTTCAAACCCATAATCTTATACTTGGACGACTTAATGAGATACGTAGTGTTATTATTCGGTATAGTGTTAGAGCTTATCATATTCTAAACTATTAGAAGTTAATTCATCTCTACACAGAAATTTGTTGTTTTAGCTCCTACGTGATCATGTAGTCTCGATGAAGAGAGAGCCAGATTTGTCCACATCTAATCCCCAAATGCTGCAGAACAGCTGCCCCATGCCATTTTATACATCTATGATGTTTCTCACGCTCGTTACAGTCAGACCTCGACCATGAGGTGACAACGCAGCCGAGCTCTGACAAAGGATCACATTTTGCTTATAAGCTACACGCGGCTACGACGATGATTGATGGCGAATATCTATAAATACGAGACTGGCGTGAGGATTTAGTGTCCCGTATACAGTCGTGTGGACCGAGTGGACAGAGTGATGAGGTCATCTTTGCATTCATCATTCAATCATCTTTCTCCACAGATGGTGAAGCCATTAAAAGATGAAACTAATTTTAGCATGGCGCCATTTTCCGAGGTATAGGTCGATGTATTACGTGGATAGTTACAGTAAATCCCGGACTATTGCTCGCTTAATAGTTTAATGTAAATACAGTACAATATACATATAAAAAAAACTTAAAAAGAATGGTTAAAATGATTTAGAATACAGGGCTACAAACAGAATGTGCAAAGCAGATGCTCGAACAGCTGTAATCATTAAAAAAAACAGGAATAGTGGAGGGAGGGGCACGGCCCGATGTCAAGGTCAGATATGTCAGAGCGTTGAGATTGTTCCAGGGGACCACGCAGCCACTCGCTTGGCATAACAAAACTTTGAAACCCCAGCTTAAAGGAAATATTTGGAGAAAGGGGCTTTATGTTTCACCAAGCGCGAGAGGGAGACGGAGAGAAACGCCGAGAAAGAGATGATGGATTAACGGAGGAGAGGAACCGAGCAAGAGGATACAAGCGGAGAGCAGCTGCGGAGACTTGGCCATCCCTGATGGGGCGTAGAGACGCAGCACACGACGGTGAGCGAGTGTTAATGTGCGTCGATGTCTGTGTGGTCTAGGTATTACTCATGCCGTGAGAACGTAAATGTGTTTACAGTCACATAATGTGGACAAAGAAAAAAGAAAGAAAAAGTCCCCACAGCATACGTCATAAAAGGTTAGGGTTGAGGTTAGACAGGTAGCACCCAATTCATTATGTGCAATAAACAGTGCAAAAGTGCATATCTGTGCGTAATATAAGGCTTCTGACCATTTTATTGCCACTTCCGTCACACCTAATAAAAGCGTGAATAGATAAAGCAGCCATTTCCAAAAAGATAATATGTCAGCAAATGCATTTGGTGAAAACCCAACAAACCCAGTCTCTGGAAATGACTGGTCTAGATCATACAGTCGTAAGTTTGTAGGTTTTCCCTTGTATTTGTTGCTCCTTTTAGGACTTTTTCTGGATTAGGGTGAGACATTATTGCTAAAGTTAAGGAATCGCTGCAGAGAGAGAGAGAGAAACACCGGTTAAAAGAAAACCTCTCTATCTCAGATGACATCACAGTGTCAGTGAGTTTGGGCGTGTGTGTGCTTTGTGTAAACTGCTATACCATCTGCATGGGAAAGACTTTCCTCTGTTTGGGGCACAATCTATTAATCACATACTGTGATAAGCCCAGTTTACCGTTTCCACAAATAGAGTAGCCTTTTGCCCCTAATTTCCACTAAGGAATCTCAGTGCTAACGCTAAACATCTCCCCTTAAAACCCCTTTGTTATGGCTATAATGGCCAGTTTAGCCCATGTGACTCGCTAGTGTTTGGGTTTTTGGAATGGGTTTGCAGCAGGATCCATTCAGAAATCCTACAAGAGCTTCCCATAAAGACTGAGCTCCATTGTTGATATAGGCCCTGAGTGATATAGCCGAGGGGACATGACACACATGATGTGGAATCTAGACATTTTGTGTGGATGTAATGTCATCGTCTTGTCTTAAACATGGGGGGGAGGATGTTCCACCACATCTTCACACATTTTCTTCACTTTCCTGAACTCCATCTCACTGAAGAACATTTGACAGCACTTAAAATGTATGATATTTCTAATTTATTTTTGTATTACTTGTTTTTAAATCAGTGTTTCCACTCTCTTACAGACACTTTTCTTTGAAGAAAATATGAAAATAATGACCTCAATATATCTGGGACTGTACTAATGATTAATACACTATTGCTCACTGTGTGCTGTTAGTTCTCCTGATGATTAAACACTGACTGTAGGACAAAGCATTTCAAAAATGACCTAATCCTGCCTCTGAGACCGAGTCTCACTTTGGGAATTGTAGTTCAAGTAAGATTTAGTACAGAGGATGTCTAAGACTTTGTCCGCCCTTTGATAACCATTTCTAAACACAGCAAAGGACGACCACATGCTCCAATTACTCCCTCCCTCCCTCCCTCTCGCTCTCTCTATCTCGTCGTGCGAGGGCACTCAGAATTAGCAGCTCTGCCGCCTGCTCTTCTAAGTCGCTGTGCATTGGTGGAGAGCTTTTCTGCCGCCATGTTTTGCCTTGTGTAAGCATCTGCTCAACGACAGGGGGAATGGGAGCTGACATTTCAAAGCACTGGTTCATGTGCTTCGGTGAAGGCACCAGCCCCAAAATTCGACCTCTGCTCTATTTATCAAGCTTAACAACTGGCTGACAGAGTGACAGCCGTCCGTCATCGACTCCAAACAACCTCCCGCTGTTTGCCCCTCCTCTGTCCACTTTTCTCGCTATTTGGCCCCTTCTTGTCCGACAAACGAAACCAGTTGGGTTTCTCCTCCATCTGTGGTCACCCTGCTTAGCACTGCTCCGATGGAAGTGCAGGCACTCTCTCTCTTTTCAGTCAAAGAAACAACAGACAAGGCCCTCCTGCCAGGGGGTCAACAGACTTCTCTGCTGGGTTTCTTAAAGATACTGACGGTGGATTTAGGATGCGTGTTGGCCGTGAGTGTGAAAAGGCTTCCTCAGGACGTATCTATTCAGTTTCTAAATGGGGATTTTGCAAGGGGGTGATTATACTTGGGAGGGTCCTCACATCGTGTTTTTACCTTTTAAAATCAGTAATAAGAAAATTATAAAGAAATTCAGTATACTGCTCCGAGTAAACATCTTGTCTGTTAGACATTTGATTTACTGAGTGTGCTGTTGTTGTAGCACGAAATGCTAAATACTCACATCGAGAGTGTCTTCATTAATCACAAGCATTCCCATGTTTTTGGTCAGCAGTCTGCAGGAATGTCCTACAGTAAAAAAAAAAAAGGGCAAAAGTATTAGACTTGAAAATCTGGACATTAAGCATATAAGCAAGTAGTAATATATTAAACTATATTACTACTCACTACAACACATACAAATACAAACACAAAATACATACAACAAAAAATTAAAAGGCCACTACAGCAGCAACAGATTCCAATTAAAATGTTACAGCTCAGAGCCAGTGTCTCAGGACATGACTAATGACTTTGGTTTATAAGGGTTTGTCAGTTTCCTGTTTAAATAGGCCGTTACAACTCTGTGTTACCCAACATGGCTCCCTGGGGAGCGTTCCCGTTCAGCTCTTGGCTGGGACAGATGCTCAGGGTCACTAGCAAGGTGGTAGAGCGAGCCTCTCATTGGGGAAAACAAAAATGTTTCACGGACCAAGAATGAAGCCCTCAATTTCATACCGTGGCTGTATAAAAAGGCTGCCATCTGTGGTACGACCGCATGAATATTTGTGGGCTTCCAAACTTCGCTTCTGTCTGGAAAGAGATTTTCTAAATACATGGGTGGCATTTTGTCTGTCAGTTAAACGGAGATAAGAATTATGCACAAAACACACTCAAAATTCAATTGTATACAGATATGGCGGGAGAACTTGCATGAGGAAGTGTGCCGGGCTCGCCGACCCCAGAGTCAAAACCAAACAGGGCTGGGGTCTGGGATCTGGCAGATTGTTTTCTTAAGTGCAAAAGGTGCAAATGTCCAAAAAAGTTGCCAATGTATGGAAAATGTCTCCCCATCTGAACACTGTCTTCACCCCCTTGCCCCCCCGTCACCACAGCCCTTCTGCTTAATGTGTTTATCTTGAATTCATTCGACTGCAGCTGAACTGCCTCTGCCTTTTATTTCATCAGAGGAAGTTCGAATCCTTGTCTTTCTCCGTCTCAGGAAGAACTAATCACTGCTCCCACAGGAACCAAGGAATTTATAACAGTGACACTTGTTGTCTCACGTGCAACAATTAAGAGGAGCACATTTTAGCTACAGCATGGATTTTAAAGGATAATACAATGTTTTTTTTTTGTTTTTAACGATCTAGTACTTGTGCAGAAGCACATGCAGGGCGTGTCCAAGCCCACTTTGTCTTGTGGAAGGTCACTGCACCGGACGCGTGGTTCATAATCATAACCGAGTATCTCTCCTGTTTCCATTTATACTTGCATCACGGTGAATTACTATTACAAGGCCAGATACTCTCTCTGTGAAAGAGAGAAAAAAAGGGAAAGGTTAAAGTGTGCATGCAATTACATGCTGCGCCGTTGCCTTCAGACCAGGCTTTTGTTTGTCAGTCATACAACTGACCTAAAAGAACCAGTGTGTTACATTTAAAATACTTAAAGAAAATTAGATATATGACTTTACAATAATAATAATGGACTAAATACTTATGTCCTTTAGGCAGAGGCCCTTGCTTTACAGAGGCCCCCATTTGAGCCACCATGTTCCAACAGCAGACAAACCCCCAGCTTCACTTTTTGAAGCAGAAGCTTACTTTGTAAATTAGGAAAACATCCTTTCTAGTATGTAAAGGCCACCATAGTTCCCTGTGCTGCTTATGGTCTGCAGTCTCACCCTTAGACATAAATGTTAAATTACACACACTGGACCTTTAAGACGGCAACGCACCTATAATTTGTCTGTCTGAACCTAATTTTAAGACCAACAGTCCTGACACTTGCTCTGCTCAAAAATGTCAAGGTGGAAAGGCAGCTCAATGATGGCTTATGTGCTGCATGTGCACAGGGTAGCATATAAGGGGTTGTGTTTACTGTTTCATTTATCCCTGCTTAAGGGGATGATGCATCCTCTGGCCAAAAATTACACACCAAATATTTGTGTGCTCCTCGTACGTGGTACCTCCAGTGAAGTGAGAACCCAGCAAAGTTATTCAGCAGACTCTGTCCTTTCATTGAGTCCTGGCGCGAGCCTGCACTAAACATTACGTACGCACAACTCCCCTCAACAAACACCTCACATCGCCGGGAGAACGTCCCAGAGCAAACACTGCAGGCAGACAGACGTGGTGTCAGAGTAGGCACTGACTGCACATTATGTCATGATAGTTCGACATTACGAACGCACTAAAACAATACAATCTCCACCGTGTCAGGTCAAAACTCAACTTGCACACTTGAATATCATAAATACATAATGTAATATGTCCCACACGCTCTGCCAAGCACAGCATTTTGGGTGGTTTTCGGGGGCCACCTAGAAATGCAGAGAAACCTAAATAGGATGGTCTGAATTCACCTTCCCGACGTGTCAGAAACAGCACCATTAACCCTGGAAATGGATATCGTCTTTCAGTGAGTGAAAATGGTAAAAACAAAGTCAATATTGAACGCAGGTTTTACAGAGCAACTCAGTCAAAATTGTGGACTTGTAAAAATACTTGCAGTGAGCCTGTGCTTCTCTGGAGAGCCTCCTCACATCTGGGCACAGTGGGCACAAAGGGCTGATTCAGTCAGGCCACAGTGGAAGGTGTAAGCCACTAATGGAGACGTGTTTTTCTGAATTTTATATTACCAATTTGGCGCTATTGTAGATCCATTTGACATAAATTAGCCACATCTAAGAAGAGTAATATCAGGGCTATTTATGGACAAAAAAAGGATATTAACGGAATTGGAATTAGACATCCAACTTTGCGATAACATCTGCAATGAACCGACCTCTAGGGGTAACTAGATACATGAGAAGGTGCCCTGCTTATGTACACATATATGTTGTTTACTTCACGTCGGTGCAGTATGCTCATACATCATCTTGCATTCTGCGACAGATGCTTTTGCTAGATATGTGTGACAGAAAAGCATTCGGCCTGTCAGTAGTTTGTCTCACTGGGTGAAGACAGAGCACAGAACTGAGTGAAATACTTGAAAACAGGCTCCAGGATTTGAACTTATCTCAGTTCACACATCAGGTCAACGAGTGACTTTACTTAGGCTTAAGTGTCTCACAAGACAACGTTAAATGTAAGACTGTGGTGCAAATTACCCGTTTCTATTTGTTTTTTTTGGTCAAGAGAGATACTAATTGTTGTATTATATATTCTGTGACTCTGTATAAACTTTGTAAGGTAGACAAAAATCTTGTGTCCGGCTGTGAGTTTGTGATCAATTTTAAACAGACGGCACAGTCCTACAATGTATTTAGGATTGCAATGCTGAATCAGAAGAGTGTTTTTTTCATTGTTTTAACAGGAAACCTTTATTGCAAGCTGGGCATTATGGGTTTAAAATAAGTGACCATTTAGAGACGATATATTTAAGTTTTCTGCTTGCATACACAATATCACATATCTGCAGCTGAACATGCTTTCTTGCCAGGAGTGGGTGGTAGTGATGGTCGCTTAATAATAGCTTCAGCCAGCGTTGTGTCTACAAGACATGGGATTATAATATGTCGTCTGAGTAACATGGACTATTTATAATAATTCTGGTGCGCTTTGTGATGGCATAGAGGCAAATCTGTCAGTCACAGCACCGCAATCTGTAATAAACTTTATAATATGCTTGGATTCAAACTAAAGGCATTTTTTTCAAGCCTCCAGGACTGCAATTTCACTGTTTCATTGTTGGTACTACTTATAATAAATATGGTTTACGTGACACAGAGACTGTTCCTACTCACCAATGTTGATGGCCGTTTCCTGTTTGTCCCCAGTCAGGATCCAAATCTTGATGTCAGCCTTCATCAGAGTCTCTATAGTCTCGGGCACCCTATCCTGGAGTTTGTCCTCGATTGCTGTGGCCCCCAGGAGCTGCAGGTTCTGCATCAGAGTAAAAGTTGATTTAAAAAAGTCAGTAAGTGGTGACCATAACAGAGGAAGGCCTTTAAAATGTCAAGTGTCAGAGAAACATGTGAGTCGGGATTGTGTCACTCACTCTGCCATGTTCCCCCCCCCTCATCAGCTGCTCTTGTTTAACACCAAGAAAAAAAACCACACCGCAGGCTTAAGGGGGTTTTGGTTCAGTTACACTGCCCCGGTTTATGTGTGGATCCACAGACAAAATCCACACAAGCCACACAAAATACAGTTGGTGTTTTTCCCAGGAAACTTAGTGGTTTGTTGGGGCTGCTTGTGGGCTCAGACTGGCCCGTCACAGGGCCAACGATTTGACAAGACCCAGTGGTAGAGAGGAGACAGGAGCCAGCAGCAAAAGGAAAAGCAGGGGAAGCGACCTGAGCTTTGCTGCCTGGGCGTCTGTAGCTCTGTCCTCACTAATCACCAGAAACCAACCAGCACAGAAAATTGTGTCTGGGGAAAAACATGACAGTATCAGCCTGTTTGCCATTGTTTTTTAGAATTGTTCTATTGTCCCTGTTGCATGTTTTTGTGGATTATGGTAAGCCACACGGGTGAAGACTTTGTCTGGTGTTTACCAAAAGCTAAGCTCAGTTTCTAATGTGTATGATGCTACATCTTTAAAATCTGGGGCTCCTGGTAGCTTCTTATATCACTAGTCCTCCTGAAAAGTGACTGCTCAGATTAAGCTAAATTGAGATTAGTCCAAATATAATCCATTCAAGCTTGGATAAATTAGTTATGTCGTTATTTATGTATGTATGTATGTATGTATGTATGAGAAACTGGTACGCTCACTTTTAAAACAATTTAGTGGACATCAATAAACCCTGAAACTATGTCCAAGCTGCATAAAGAAAATGTTGTGGATATCATCAGTCATTTTTTTCATAAGAATCAATTACAGGATTCATTTTCAGACAAATACAACACATTTTCAATACAAAAAGAATAATTGTCATTTAAATGTTTAAATTTAAAAGTTCATATGAAGGCAGCATAGCCAGTCTTATAATTTAAGTAATCATACAATATTATCATTTTATTAGAGTATTAGTATTTTAGTTGAATCCGTTTTCTAACTCTATTGTGCCCCCATGTGGCATTGAAGCGTCATGTGCATTTTAAAGTTGCCCACAGCAAGAATGAGGAACCCTGGAACCCTGGCAGCACCAGTGCCACACTCATTAAGCAAACGCACATTACATTTACCTCTCAGAGAGCATTTGTGTTCATTTGATGATTGATGGCCCCCATTTGTTTTGGACAAGCAGGAGCAGCCATGAAGAACATGCCAAGCAGTTGATTTATGACTGTGGCTTCCTGTGTTTGACTAGTGCTTCCACAGATGCCCACCTCACAGAAAAGCAAACCTACCTGCTGGTCAAAGCTTGAATCTCTCACACGTACTGACACACACACACACACATGTTTGTGAACTTGTTCAGTTTTCCAGGTGTGATTACAGCACAGCATTTTTGTTTTTGGCTCAACTTAACTTCATGGCTATAAAATATAACGCATGTTTTGGGTGAAGTATTATCTCACGGTATATGTCAGTATTTTGCATAACAAACCTTCTCTATCAGTTCATAGCTCTCCTCCAGTTTGAGGGCTCTGTTCTGCAGAGAGGTGCCGGCCCTGTGGTGGAGCTCCTGCCACTGTTGATAGGACGACTCGCTGATGTCAGCCACGGCAAAGCACAGAGTGCGCAACCCTGGATGTGGAAAACAACAACACAACACCTGGGTGAAATATTCCAATATAAAATTATGTAAAAATACAAAATACACATGAATAATGTACTGGGGACTGAAAAACAGCGGCAGGGCTTGTGATGCCGGTCTCAGTTGGAGATTAACCCATGTTTTTAGGATTCTTAAGTAGTGATTCGGCACTTTTTGGCTTGATTTCTGCGTCGCACGTCTCTTCCTGTGACAGCACTCTGGCCAGTCAGTGGCCTGCAGTCTGACGACATCACACATAGTACCTACTCAGTGCGCTTGAAACCTCGCCAGAGAAGGTACCGAAAAAAGTACCTGGTACCAGGTAGTATGCTAGTGGAAACGCAACTTAACCGTGCTGTGGCGAGGCGAGAAGAGCCGGTGGAAACACGTCAAAAGAGTGTCTAATTTGCCTAATCCCCAAATCTGCATGTTTTTAGACCCTTGGAGGAAACTGGAGAAAATGATGTACTGCCATGTGCATATTTGTCATATTGTATATACATTGTAAAGGATAAGACTACCCTGTCAACAATGGACTGAGGGTAAGAGATGGCAAATTGGTTCTGGATCCACTGTAGGACAACTCTGGATAATTCATTATTATTTCTTTCACCGGCAGACATTTTGTCAAGGAGGTCGAATACAAATTCTGACACTGGTGATCTGTATTAAATAATAAAATTCATGATGTGTGTAGTGCACACACATTATGAACATGATTATTTAACCAGTACTCTGCAGCATAAACACACAGTAGATCTGCTCTGTGTTGTAACTTTGATTCTGCATTCAGTGCAAACAACATTTAAATCAGAGCATAGAGGTCAAATGACGGGCTGTGTTTTGTGTTTCATTCTCTTGTTAGGTGAAGCTTAAAATAAGTTATAATCTATTATTTAGGTCTCTCCAGAACTACCGCAACTGAAAATCTTCACAAGCTGTCCTGAATGCTATTTTTAGCCCGTATCAAATATCCCCCTATGACATCACTTTGCATGTGTCTCACAAGGGGGCAGTGTGATCACAGGAAGGAGAGTCTCTGATGCAGCGTCTTTCAACGCCGCTGCCTTATATTAATAATCATCCAGTCTAATCGTGCATTTTGACGGACTGTTTGTCAAATAAAGGCATAAACAGACGGATTACTCCTGCTACAATTTGGTGATGAAGTAGAGACAGTGAAAGGGACAGAAATGATGGAAACAAAGCATCCAAAAAGAGGTTTTACTTGAAACAGACAGGGGGCGACACTAGTCCACTCACCCTCAGTTGCAAACTGTTCCAGGTGCTTCAGTGTGATCTCTTTGTACCGAGAGCTGTCTGCCAGGCGATCATAGATCACTGTGTCCTGAAGAGAAACAAACATTCACTGATTACTGACCAACGGAGGGCAAAGTAAGAAAAGAAAACCTCCTGCACTGCAACTGCCGGTTGTTTACAGCACAACTCTGATTTTTCCCTCAAGCTATTTGTACTAAAATGATACTTTCAGAACTGCAAAAGTATACCTACATATATATATCTAGAGCCAGAGATGGATGAGACACATATTATTGTAAGGTATCACCATACTAATAAACAATTTAGCCTTTAATTGAAGAACTAAATCAGCTAATAACTCTTTAGAGGTGTTTGTCTTTCATGAGCCCAGCAAAATTAAATATGCAACAATTTCTTTCAAACTACTCCGTTTTATTAAATCAGAATGCAGAAAAACACGTGTCATTAAAAATTCATCAGATGTTGCCGACATCCAGCAGAGATCTAGATACCGGTCCAGCTGTGAAACGAGGCCAGTTGGTTAAACTGCAGCAGAAGACAAGAGTGCCTTTCCTTATGAAACATAATCTATTATTATTTTTGCAGAAACACCACCCATGTGCGTGTGAAATGCAGTGTCCTCACTTTATGCTGCTTATTAAAATAATTTCCTGACTGGAGAGTGAGAGGCAATAAGAGGAGGAGAAAGTCCGTCCTTTGTGTACGACAATAATAGTGACGAGCTGTCACGCGTTGCCATGGAGAGAGACGGACACTCACGGCTCCTTTGCAGTAGAGGCGGATCTTCCCAGATGGGGTGCGCATGATGACTGACATTCTCTTCCTTGCACTGAGAGGGGAAAAAAGAGTCGAAAGAGAGAAGCGGGTGAAGCAAGTGAGAGAAATCACATGACAAAGGTGTTACAGCCGCTACAGCTAATTATCATGTACTGCCGGAGCTGGCATATGGCTGAAATTAGATGAGATGGGTAAGAATAAGCCACACCTCAGACTCACAGTTAATTAGAACAAATCATAAGGGACAGAGTCAGATGATGAAGCATATGAGTCATTTAAGGAAGGGAGAAAACGACTGATTTTACTGTATTCATTATCACCAGCATCTGGACAATATAATAATAAGTAAACACTGATGGAAGCCATCTGTAAGATGTAACTATCA
This sequence comes from Solea senegalensis, assembly GCF_019176455.1. Lineage (NCBI taxonomy): Eukaryota > Metazoa > Chordata > Actinopteri > Pleuronectiformes > Soleidae > Solea > Solea senegalensis. The sequence continues at coordinate 4,673,322 of NC_058032.1, forward strand.
ACTATCAACAATGAATGATACTCATCGCTACTCATAAGAGAAGAAAAAGCAAGTATCAAAGGTGTACCTTGTAAACTCCAGCACGTGAAGCAGCTCGTACTTCTCCTCTGTACCGAGCTAAAACCAAAAAAGACAAGTTCAAAAAAAACCTTCATCCAAAGCACCTTAAATCTTAAACAACACACGCCAATGCCGCCACCCCCACTTCAATCCGGCTTGATTGCAATTTGAACGTGTTTATCAGGTGGCTGCACTTAGATGATGTAGGGAGAACAACAAGGTAGAATTCAATTAACTTCCTTAATTGTAGAAACTGCTCGGTACAAGGCCGAGTGATTAAATAGATGCTGAGAGCTTTGGGGAGCCTAATAAAGGTTAAGAAATTGGACAAATGTCTTGGAGACGAGATGTTCTCAGCAGTGGGAGAAAAAAAATGGATGTGGCCTTTCTGCCCCCGCTTCGATGTGCAATTATCAGGTTAACCAATTATGGCAACAAGAGTGGCTTTGGAGAGGAAACACACTGCATCGGCTCAGGATGTAATCACAGTGACTGTGGCGTTTGCTGTTTTCCATCACCAGTGTCGATGAGAATACAAAATGCTGTGTGTCCACTTAGGTATTACGCATTCCAATTGTTATTACAAGGTCTGTTTGGGAACAAAATAACAAAACAGTGAATCAATTGGCAAAGTTGCAGCCTTGAGATATTCCACTGAGTGCAGAGTCACATCAGGGGAAAAATAAACGGGACGTGGAGTGTGGTTAGGGTTTGCTTTTCTCGCTTTGAGTTGAGATGAGAAGATACTTTAAAATTGAAGGCAGCAACAAAATCTACCCGTTTATACAAACATGTGAAATGTTCTGCAGCAGCTGATGAACTACACACGCCGCCACAGCGGATCATCTGCCTCCATCTTGTCCGAAACCTTGTGTCCTCTTCGGTCCTCATGTGAGAATAAACTCAGCGGATTATGGCAACTGCTCTTGATCAAAAAGAGCAGTTGCCATAATTTTTATTTTAATACCTCTGAAAATAATCTTCTTTGGTAGAAGTTGTGGCTTATTGTAAAACATAGGACAGTTTCTCTCCTCAACACGGCTCCATTATTCTTTTACACCTGCAATTCATTTTTTTTAATTCATTAATGACAAAAACATCTTTGTTTAATGTCCATCATTAAACACCCTGTTGGAACATCGTCTTTTCTTTTTTTAAGGGCCTTTGAGACGACCACAAGTGGATCCATCCATCGGAACACAAGCCTCAGCGTCTTTCACAAAACTCACCAATTCCACGATGACGCTGTCCGGGGTTCTACCGGAAAACACAAAGCCAAGGTTCCGTGCTGCTCTCACCAGAGCTCCTTCATCTAGAAAGCAAACAGAACACCAGTGGTTTTCACACACAAGCTCACAGACACCCGTACACGCACACACATACTGTACTGCTGGCATACACCGCGCCGTCTGAAGGGAGCTGTGAATCTGACTCTGACATGTGTGACAAAAACCACACTCTTGCTATGACACACCAAGGTCGTGTATGACACTGTTCTGTGCTGGTAATATGTCAGGAGATATGTGTGTCAAGACAAGACAGATATCTACTAAAACTTTTATTAGCAGCCGGTGAAAGAAAATCCATCACGAGGAGATGGGGGCACAGCAGAGCCGCCCACACAAGAGAAGTGTGACTGAAATACATGACATGGAACAGTTAAGTCATGAAATAAAGACATTCGGTGTCGAGAGAAATGAGAAACATTTACTTTACATGTCAAAAATGACTGAAACACTAAGCAAGTCACAGACACTAACATGTCTTATAGAGAAAACACAATCCATATTTGTTGTTATATTGAAAAAGAAAGGTATATTTGGTATATAAAAGTCGTTCATGTCCACACATTCACTCAATAGGGGTTGAAAAGTGAAGCTAACTTGTGTTACAAGTTGCATGAGGCTGCTGCTGCTGCAGAGAGAGAGAGAGAAAAAGCTTGTTTTTTTACAGTTCACTTGACTAGCTTAAGCTTTGCAGCCATTTTCCCCCACTCGGCTTTAAACCCCAAAGGAACATGATTGTTTTATGCAATCAGACAAAAAAAAGAAAAAAGAAGACGAACTTCCAAAGAGCAAAAAATGTAAGATGAAAATCAGCAACGTGACTATAATTGTAAGTCCGGATCAGTCACATCTCTGCAGAAGAACTCTGTACTTGAACATTAACAAACATCGGTGTTGCAGTCTACTAATTGTCCGGTGTCAAATTAACAACTAATTCTGTGGCGTGTGTTCCAGCTGCAGGAAGCAACAAGAGACTAAATGATGAGGCAAAATGTGAACACACCTTAAGCTGCAGTATCCTTCAAAAACATTCTCAAATGTGTTTTAGGGCATTATCTCGACTGAAGTGTAATCCCTCAGCCCCTCAGAATCACAGCGATACCATACAATACCATACAATCTACCAAGCAAGGTGTGAATATGATATTTGAGCACTGAGGCTGTGGTCTTGTGTGTGCTCCGTTGCTTGGATGGAAAATTAAATGTCTCAACAAAGGAAAAACATCAAGGACACACAGCATCACTGATGTAAAGCACCTGGACCAAGGTCTAGCCAGAGCTGCAGAGCTGCCGCACCAGCAATTTAAAAATCCACAGACTCAGGACCTGCAGCTTTCATCCGACGTGCTTCACACCTCACCAGGAACAGTAACAGGTGCAGCAGTTTGGTAAACCTGCTGTTGTGTTGCAGTCAGTTCCTTTTGTTCCCTCTATTTGAGCTGCAGTGTGTGTGTGTGTGTGTGTGTGTGTGTTCATTGAGGTTTTAACACTTCACATTGTAGTGCTGCAGAATGAATTGTCTCACCTGAAGTATCATCACATTTTCTGAATACTAAGACGAACGGCGTGCTTTAAATAGCAAAAGTATACACAACATTTATATCAAACATGCAGCACACACTGTTTGTACCCAGGTGGTGCTTTTTAAAATAGTCAAACATTTGAGTGTGAAATGCATTTAGTTTTCAAACTTGTGAAAAAAAAAAAAAGGACTGAAGAGATCACTGCAACTATTTGCACACAGCCACACCCTTTTCTATCCATACCATTGTGTTATGACGCAGTTGTGTGTGCAGTACCTGGAGATGCTGCCTGGTAGGTGATTTTGTCCTCCGTGCGCTCTGGGACTGCAGTGTGACAGATGGCCATCATGGTCATGAACTCCAGGATGACAGCAGCTGTAGGCTAGAGTAAGAGGATAAGGCACTTTGACTTTTATTGTTTTTTTTTGTTTGTTTGTTTTTTAAATAAAACACAACACTAACCAGATACTGCAGACCACAGACTAACCTGATACTGTAGACCACAGGTGCCAATTATATTCGGACCACGAGATAATAAGTCTTTCCTGCTTTTTTTTCTCTCTCTCCACTGACTCACTGAGTAGTACCACACTTATCAAGTTACATACATTAAATACATTAAATGTGGACTTTGAAAACACAGAGCCGGACCCAGAGGGGCTCAGTATTTAGCTCCCTCTCTTTTAGCTTTATACATCTTGTAAAAAATATGATTGAGTACAGCAAATTATTAAGAAGCGAAGATACACGCGACTACAGGCCTTTATGTGCTGTTCTACTGAAATACGGCAGAGGTAAATCAGGCAAGACACATGGAAATGGACAATGGCAAATCAACTTTTTGTCATTTGGCCTCATCTGGGCCTCAACTTGGACACAGTTTTTAATTTAGGCCCTTTCTGTAATTGAGTTAGACAGTCCTGCTGTAGACAGAGAGCAAAGACAGACTATTAAATTAGTGTTGATATCATATCCTGCACACGGTGTGCTATTTGAGCTTTCTCTTCATAAATGCATACAGACTTGACGATGAGTTTCCTAAGTGTGGGATTTTGTTTTTTTTTCACCCGTTGATTTTGGAATGACGACAAACAAAATAAAAATCTAAATCAAAATTTACAGAAAATATTCCTGGATTCCTCAAAAGTATCTCTCTTACAGTCAAACTCCTCTTTAAATAGCTGCTGAGTGCGTCAGTTTGTGGATCACAGGTGGCTCCAGTGTTAAGCCGTCAGGTTCAGCCAAACTAATGACTGCTGGTAACGCGCCAGGAGGATCTCTCACAACTTGCCAGCTGCTGAAACATTTACCCATGTGTGTTCATTCAATACAAACATGCATCAGTTAATGAAAAAAAGAGAAAAACCTAACCTATATACTGAGGGCATTTCAAATTAATGAGAGGAAAACGTATGACTAACTAGCCGTGGGGAACAGTCCGACAGGCATCTGCTGAGGCTCCCGTCTGAGACTGCAGTACCACCAGTTCCTCGTCTCCAGCTGAGGCCGAGGAATCGGCAGCCTGCAGGGCTACGACAGGCCTCGACTATACAATACACTACAGCAGCGCGAAGAGGAACAATGTGAGCACTTTCCCATTTTCTGACATTAAACGCTGTGTGCACACAAAGATACTTTTATTCAAATCGCTATGTCACTCAGCCACGGCTGCTGTGATGGGAGATCTAACGGGGGAACAAAGGAGGGATGAATGGGAATGAGAGGGCAAATCAAACCACCTTTAATAAATGAAATCACAAAGAGTCTATTACAGCGTAGGCCGAGGCGATCCCTCTGCCTTAGTTTGACAGGTATCCCCTGAAAGACGTGTGTGCATGTGTTCTCACACGTCTTTTAGACCCCAGAGTCCTAAAGACAAAGTGATATTTGGCCAGTGTTTTTTTTAACTGTACTGTAAGGGATATGGTATTCATTTATTTTTACCTTCTGGTGGTCTCCACTTTTTGGCAGGAAACATATTTAAGGGGATGACAGGACATATACAATAGGTACTTATATAGTTAGTTTATGTGGTGAGCCAAAATGAAAAAAAAGACCCGCAAAAAAAAAGTTTTTACGCTTAATCGTTTAATTTAAATGTATTATTAGGTTTAAAAATGTTACAGGCTGATTTAACGTGGACAGAATTGAGTGTCGTGACATCGGCAGAGTGTGGGGACTACACTGTAGGCCGCGTTGCAACCTTTACTCCGACGGCGCTGAATTAGTTGTGACAGCTAATACTGTGTGGCCAACTATTATACCCACTGACTCCTGAGTAATCAGTGTCACAGCAGCAGTGACAGACACTCATCACTGCAGACATGGCCAGTGTTGTTAAAGTTGAAGGGTCAACAGAGAGCTCCTTAAGCAAGTTAAGCAAATTCGACATCATGTGCTATTGGAGAAGAGCTAAAACTAGCAAATGAGACATTAAATCATCAAAAAACATGTTAACTGATATTATAATCAAGCAAGAATAAGCTATTTTCCCCATTAACTTTCATTTAAAATATGTTCTTTCTGCATCTGAATGAGTTGCTCCCTAGTGGCTACGCCTTACGTCCATCCTAGGCTTCATTTCTCAAACTAGAAATCCATTTTCTTTAAATTCAGACAACACTTTTATTGAAAACCTCTGAAGATTAATATTCAACATATTATATCTCGACTATTTCTCAGCCACGTGAAGGAAATACCTCCACTGGTTGTATTCCAAAGGTGATAAGATGTAATCTAGTGACATGCGAGATGCAGTCCAGCTCATAACCATTCATAAAAGTTCTAATGTGATGTTTTATGAACAAACGACGTGTCGCGTGGTAAATCAGCGAGCTGTGAAGGTGCTGGTGGGAGAATTCCAGAGCCAGGCTAAGTGTTTCCACATGTTTCTAGATTTTAGCCCAACCAGCTGTTGCCTCTACATAACCTGTATTTAACGGCCAAAACTTTATTTCTAAACATTCTTCTCATTCCCGTTAACCAACAAAGATATCCATCACTAGCAAAGCAACAGTACAACTACAACCCAGCACATTGATCAAAACCACAGTCTTTACCAGAGATGTAGAGAGGTTGTGGTTTCTAAAGAAGCAATTTGTTATACCGCATAATTAGCAGTGGGCTCAGAGTCATCAATATGAAAGTAAAGGAGGAGTGTAGACAAACTCAATGTGTGGAGAGATTCTCCTGTCAGAATAAAGCAAACATCACAGTGGGATGGATGACTGCTTCCCCGGGGCAGCGCTCCTGTACGTGATGACATGTGACATTCTGGCTCACCCACACTCTCCTGCAGCTGACTGACTCAACCAGTCAATCAATCACAGTTTTTACCCGTTTTTTTTTAACAGGTGACCCATAATGCTCCACTCGTGTGATAAAGAGTTGAATGGTTCTTGTCAAAACATGCAATGTTTCTCCGAAAAACAAAATAACCACGTAACACGAAGCGCACGGTGAAAACTCCACAACACCATTACTGAGATCTACCAAAAGTAGCAAGAAGGGCTTATGTAACCACACACATTTCAATCTAAAAAATCCCTCTTAATTTTGTCCTGAACAGCAGCCACCACCGCAGGCGAGCGACGGGGAGCCCTGACATTACTTACGTGATTACTTTGGAGGTTTTCCAGTAAGCTCGGGTCATTAAATCCAGCCTCCTCCGATGATTGTGTGCTGTGCCTGGAAATGAGAGACGGAACAGTCAAAACGACACAGGACACACAGTGAAAATAACACAACACTCGCAGCCGACTGGAACGCGTCGTCACGACTGTTGACCGTCAAGAGTGGTAAAGTAAACATTTGCTGGGGAGAAAGTAAAAACCAGATAGAATTCAACCGAAAACTCAAAAAAAAAACAAAGAAAAATAAGAACATACCCAGCCTAATTGTTCAAATTCCTTATTGTATCCAACCAACACACCAAAACATAATGTCATAATGTAATTTTCCTGAAAAATGACCATTTTCTTTCTTTTCTTTTGTAAAGAACCAAATAATTAATTCATATATCGATGCTTTTGGTACCCAATAAATCTTCTACTTTAAAACTGGCACAACAAACAGGTCTCAGACTGGCATTAACAGAGGCAGCCACGCTTTGTGCCAAAAGCATCGGCATTTGTCGAGTAAAGAATCAACTGCAGTGCAGAGAAAATGTAAATGTGATGTAAATGTGATGTGTGACACTGGGATTCTCTCCATGCTGGCACACACAGAGACGCCCTGAAAGAGGACATTAGTTTACAATGCATAAAACAATCCGCACCCATTTATTTTCTACTTTACACATTGTTTTCGTCATAGCCGTAAATAATGAATTGTGTCTCTCTTTGCTGAAGAAATTAAAACAATGGGAGGGGAGCTACTCATACAGGGATGCAGCGGGCAGGTTGGATTTTTTGCAGCTATTGAAAAGGCCACATTACTCACACACCAGTTAAAGCTAAAAATTAATGAAAATACAATTAATCCTTTGTACCAGAAATGCTTTTATGTTACTGGCAAGATGCAAATTAATTAAATATCTCAAACTCCTTTGGGGACATAGCAAAAGGAAAAAAAAAAAGGACACAAACACTCAACACTCATTAGCATAGGAAGTCATGCTGATCGGGAAAATAAAAGGATTTTGAATAGTAGAACAACTTTTAATGGATAAAGGGAAAGGATTGATTTTATCTTTAAACAGAAGCTCAGGGCTGCCGGTCCAACAGAAATCGACTCAAGATTCTGTGATAAATAGAGTCAGGAAGACGGCAGCTTTGTCTGTGGCACGGGCTTGATAGAAATGTTACCCAGGCTGCCATTAGCAAGCATTAAGTCTTTGTAATCCCACTGGACGCACTGTCCAGAACCCCCAAAAGCCGACCAACTGGCCAGCACGAAAAATACTTCCATCTACTGCCGGCAAATAGAGCAGCAGTGCAATTAAAAACCAGGGCTACAGTCAATACTGTGTTACACCTTCATACACACACACACGCACACACTGAAGGTTTATTCAATTTATCACACTCAAAGCCTTTATTAAGATATGTTCAGGGAGAAATTGGCACAACAAAGTCTGCATTTTTAACACCTCAACTGAGCTTTCAATAAGGCAGCTTAGCAGGGCTGCAACTAATGAGTATTTACATATATATTCTGTATAATTGATTCATCTCTTGATTATGTTCTCAAATAATCTAAATCAGAAAACACAGACACCTAAACATATTCACATTTAAGAAGCTGGAATTAAAATCCTACTCAAAATAGTTGCCAATCCAGTAATTGATTATTTGATTAATTGTGTAGTTTTGAGACTTCGATCTATGGAGTCATCGATACATCACAAATCCTGCACAGGAATAAAGAGCGCTCCGAGCTTTCCTCTCTACTGCAGGAGTGAATTTCTGTGGCACATGGCCGCCTGTGGAGGACGATCAGTGATTGATTATCTGCCAGCACACAAAGGTTCTATCACTATGGGAACACGGGTGCTGGCTGTTCACAGACGATAGGCGGGGCCTGCTTCCAGACGCACCATGTTGTCCACTCGGGAGGAGGAAATAATTAATTTACAACTGACCTTTGTCAAGGTAGGAGAATAGTACATATTGATTTAAAATGACCCTGTTTAAAATGAAGACATTTGAATGGGGGTCATTCCTTAAAAACTCCCTTTTGTTCTTTATAATTACACAATTATACATCCCCTCCTGGCCTTATAATGTCTTTGGATGTCACTCTATATCTTTAACTCATTTATTATTCGCAGATTTCTCCAACAGCCCTTCATATGCTCACCTGTAACACCACTGCTCTACAAACATATATCAGCTTGTTTTCTGTTTTACATCACACAATAGATGTATAGGTAACATACAAGTGATATTAAAAAAAGTAACAGAACATGCTATACTTCTCATTCACGTATTCACGTCTCAGTCACGTATCCTTGATCCATTTTTGTACATATAAAGCCTCAAATTCAGTTGTTTCGCTGAGAAAAAATTGACTAAAAAACTTCCTTTAAAGCAGCAATTGTGGCATAATAGGCACTAACAGAAAGGCCCTGATTGTCCATGCTGTTACTGAATATCTTCACACTATAGCAGATGGCTCCAAGATGTAGGACTGTGTAAGTGTGTGTTACGCGCAAACAGACAATAAAGTGCGTGTGTGTAGCTGCAATTTCCAAAGTTAGTTAGATGTTGACTGGAGAAAAAGGAGAACATGGTGCACTGATTCAGCCTTAATCTAACACCAAGTCAATGCTCGATTAAAGTCGATAAATGCACAAATGCCTGTTAGGAAGCCAAACAATTCAGTGACATTTCTATTACAATACTGGCAAACAAGATCACCATTTGTTTAAAACTCAGTCGCACAAGTTTAAATCTTGAATCACAAGCCACAGCCACATACAACACATCCAAAATGCAAGGAACACACAAAAACAGCACACGACACGTACTCTAAGTATTTGTGTGAGTACAAGTCACGATTTTCCACAAAAGGCAAGGCAGCACTACATCATCACAGAAGCAGGGAGCGGAAAAAAAACAAAACAACCACCATTTTCACACCGAGTCAGCTTACCAGTCGTCCTCTGCAAAACTACCCTCCTCTGCCTCAGGGACGTGACTGTTGGAGCGAAGGTGGAGAACAAACATCATCGTGGGTTGCCAGACTCTACCATTAACATGTGCTAAGATTGGAGTAAAGATGGGGGATTGCTTATGAGGAGTATGACAACTCAAAATGCTAAGGCGAGCGGTAGCTGTGGTTGACAGCAGTGAGCTAGCTTTAAGCAAGCTAGCTGTACGCAAGCTAGCTTTAAGCTTCAACATATCACAGGAAACTACTACTAAGCTACTGTTTGAGAAGTAACACATGATATAACGCTGTTTTGTTTTATATGTGCAACTTTAAATACATTTATGTTTTAGCTATTACACTTTAATACACTTAAATAAGATACTGCGTAGTAAATAGTAAACTAGGAGACTACAGTTGCTAAACCTGAGCTGGTACATTAATTCACTTAAAAAAACAGATATTTTACTATACATGCTTTGTCAAATGCCTTCAGTCATCAATGACAACTATATTTTTGTGTAAGATTCAAAACCAACTTACTTCCCAATAAAAATATTTTCATTAAACTAGAAAAATGTTGACTAGTAAATCATAAACTGCTGAGCAACATTAGGGCTTTTCATCTGACTAATTCATCCCGATCATGACTTAGCAGATCCTTTATATAATACATTTAATTTGTAAAATGGAAGAGTTCTGATTGTAAAATGGAAGTAATAATAAATTAAAGATAACACACTGAGGACATTTTGTCAGAGTGCTTTAAGGCAAAATATAAGGAGTTGCTTGACAACTGAATAAAACCCAAACAATGCTTCTGATAATGAAGTAAATATATATTTTTCCTTGTTTTGTCCCTTCAGGACATCTAAAGAAAAATGCTGTCACTCTGGCCTTAACAAACAATACCCAGGAGGATTGTGGCAGCATCTCTGACCAATATCTCTCCTTGAGATTTGGACTTGAATCCAGTGGAATTAATGAATGTATGCACCCTTGGGGTTAGTTATATTAATTACAGCAGCACTTAATTTGTGGTGAGAAGCACATGAAGGCGGCATTGTTGGGGGTCCTTTGTGTGTCCGCTGGCACTAAAATTACAAGTCTCTCCGCTGACTAAGTGCCGAGTGTGGTCATGTTCATTCACTAGTATTATAAAGTAAGTACAGAATCTTGAGCCCTTGATTCACTGAAACAAGCGGCTTAGCATTTAAGAGAATTACATACATACTGTGTTACAGGTCAGAGAACTCAATGTGTAATTACACAATATCTGCTTCAAAACTACATTCACTTAAGCAGACAATTGACATCTTGATTAGACAGGAGGAAGTAGCAGCTATCAGACAGATTCCTGTTATTCTACTGTTCCACAGATATGATGACAAGGAACTAATAATGTTTCCTATTATGTAAACACATAATAGTATAAAAATAAATTGACTATGTATATTATTGTCAACAAATGCCATGAAAAGACCATACCACACCGTGCATTAGTCTCTCCCTCAACATTCCCTGCTGTTCCCGATATTAGTCTTTAAAAATAGGCTAAGAAATTATATTTTTATCTCTAAAAGGGGAAGAATAATTTCCAGAAACAGCTGTGCTCACTAGCTTTTAAAAAACACAACTCCAACAATAGCAAACAGGGCATTCGCTGCAGAGTATTTTCAGCCACAAGTTACTGGGACTAAGATCATAATAAACTCTCATATAACCCACTTTAACACCGACAGTGTGACTCATTTATGTGCATTTTTCACAACAGCACATTTAGAAAACCTCTCACGTTTTTGGCTACAGATGTGAATTTGTTAGTGGGATTGTCCCAAGTGAGATTAAAGATTATTATGAAAACACAATCCAAATGTCCTTGCAATTGCAGTCTGATGTGAAGTAAATACATGAAGGTATAACCATGATGATTCAAGACATACTTTTTTTTTTATTAACACAACAATCTCCGACATCTGTCTCAGTAATGTCAGCGTATACCTCAAAGAAAAAGAAAAAGGAAATGCTTTTTTTCATCTCGCTGTAAAACGTTCACCTTTCACGTTTTCACAGAATCAAAAAGGAAAACGTCCTCGCTTTGGATGAAGCACAGAGAGATTAGTGCTGCCTAACTTCAATCACTGTAGGGAGGAGTGTGTCCCTGATGACCAGCACAGGCCTGACCCAATTACATAAAAAAGACAGCAGAACAAAACACCAAAACTGGTGCTTCTGCCTTTCATCTGCAACAGCAGTAGTTTAAAAATGAAATATTCATCATGTCAGCATGTTTATGTATGACTACTTAGTGACTACATTTTTGAGAGCTTTGGTACCGAGAACTGAAGATAAAATAGTCTCTTTTGTCCTTCAGCCTGCACTTCATCAATCAGGCTTTTAATTGAATCCTAATGGGATTAATCATGTACTGTCACGCCTGCACTTGCTTTGGTGCTAAAAAGATACTCTGCTCTCCCACTTGCATCCACTGAGGCACTTAAACGAAAAGTATTCATGGAATAAAAATGTAAAAAACGCTTCATAATTTGCTTTAATGTCAGAGGAGCTGAGGGGAAAAGTTAAAGTGCATGTCCTCTGTGTTTTGAACTTATTTTATTACTTTTGCCAAAATATCGTCAATCTGTAGTAAACATGCAGATATGTATTATCAGTACCTTCACATGAAAATATGATGGATGAAAGACTGTGAAGGAGAGAGTAAAGTGCCTTTGCTTGCAAACGTCTGCCTTTTATTTATAGTTTATGTTGAGAGGAGAGCTCTGATGCAGCTGCTAATGAGAAGGCGAGGGAGGAGAGAGGAAACGCCAGATGTACCGTGATGCATACACTGCAGTTAATGAAGGTGATGGGGAAGGCAAAAGTGAGGGGGGTTAGGGAATATTAAACAGGAGGCGGAAAAAAGGAACGTACCCGTAGGCCACACCCGCGACGGTGCACTTCTTGAACTGCATGACATTGCAGGTCAGAGTCCCGGTCTTGTCAGAGAAGATGTATTTCACCTGTTTGAAGAGAAACACAGGTGAACATTGACTTCATGGGTCTTACATTTTATTGTAATAGAAAGATCTCGCATGGGTTAAGACAATATAAAGTATAATTTCATACCTGGCCCAATTCTTCATTGAGATTGGAAGTGCGAGCCATGGCAGGTGTGTTTGTGGGCTCGTAGAGCATATCAGTGTCCTAAAAACAAATCACAAAAAAACAGTTGAGACAGGTCATATTGGGTCAATTTTCCCTCAAGAAGACACTGAACCTGTGGGTGGGCTGTGAGAGGAGAAATGTCTGAAGAGTGGCTGAAAAATCCCTTGCAAAGATTAATTAAAAATGAATGAGTAAAGGGGCTCAGAATAACTTCAGGCACAGAAACAGAACAATTCCTCAGCCGACAGTCAGTGGGGTTGACCTAGTTGTGTTGGAGATAAAACAGCACAGTAATCTCATGTCAGTCTGGTTTCACATACATGTTGACAATGCATTTATACATTTCAATTTATAAGTTGTGGTGTCTTATGCAAATATGCTGTGGTTGATGTTAACCATGTTATTTGCTTAATCCAGTTTGTTTTTTTTACAGGTTGTAAACATTTAACTAGCAAATGATCACCTAGTAAGTTTATGTCTCAACTGGCTCTCCCTATCTTTTTAGCTGTGTGTGGGTCTGTACCAGGCCCAGTGGGATACATCTGCCGTTTTAGCTGCAAGATGCTTCACAGGTAAATCAAAAGTATTAGAGTCCAGGTAATATAATTATATATTATTTGATACCGTATGTGTAGACATAGTGACTTCAATGGCAGAACAGTGCATCACCACCCACACACTAGGAAATTGTGTTTATAGGATACGACAACATCCATCAAGTTTCACTGACGGTGCTGCACGAATGTCTACTTGTGACTCATGTAAACACAGGTTGAAATACACATTTAAGAGTCCAGGTCCAGTGTGACACATTTATTGGCAGGAATTGAATAAACTACCCGTAAGCATTTTGTATAAAATAAAACTCTGTTTTGTTTAGCCTTCAAATAAGCATTTTTTTTAATGTTCTTTAGGCAAAGTCCATTCTTTTACTGAGACCGCCTCAGCAGCGAGAAGCGAACGATTACTACGCAAACAAGCATTAACCAACAAAGAAAAGGATAAGAGATTGGGAGAGTGGAGGAGATGAGAGAATTGTGAAAGAAGTACATTTAACACCATAGTCTCCGGCTGCGTTTGGAAAAGGGAGTCCACCCCTTCATTAGATGTTACTAATTCTTGGACTTTTTAACACATCCATCACAAATCTAGGCCATAGTTTCAACTCACCCAGTTGATGAAAAAGGCTTGGATGAACTTGATGACCTCCAGTGTGACCAGGAGACTGATGGGGATCAGGTTGTTGAAGAGGATGATGAAGGTGAGAAAGTTGAGGCCAAAGTTAGCCGCCCCGCCATCTGTCAAAGTTGGGACGAGTTATGGACAGAGGGGAATGATAAACAGAGGACTCGTCAGTGACGGTTGGTGAGTATCAGTGAGCTAAATAAAAATAAATGCCCAAAGCTACTTCCAGCCATTGCTCAACATTATCCCAATGCAGTAGAATGTGTTGGGCCAACGTTGTGCATTAGCTGGAATTAACCACTTCTCCCAGCCAACCTCATCCTTAACCGATTAGCAGTCCAATTTTATGTCCCAAAGATTCAAAGTAGCGAACAGGGACTTAGGTATCTTGAATGTCATTAGTGTCACAGCAGCAGCCTTGGCATCCAGCATGATCCAGGCAATGAATTCCACAAAGCACTATGCAAAAATGATGCTGGTTCCCCCAAAAGCCCCAAACAATTGGCAATGATCAACATGTAAACCCCACTGACACCAAACATGAAAACAGGAGGGATGTGATTTACCTTTCCTCAGCTTGCAGGAGGTGCAAATGTTACCTTCCTCAACCCAAGCCTTGATCTTAGCATTGCAGTTGAGAGGGAGAGCCCTTCCCCATGACAGAACAATTTGCGAAAACAAAAAAACTGGAATGGCGTAAAGAATGGAAGCTACTTCTACAACAACAGACAGAGGAGGGAACACGTGTTTTTTTTTTTTTTCCAGATGTGGGAAGAAAGACAAAGGATGCTCTCAAGACAAAGGAGGGGAGAGTCAGTCCAGGGCACATTCTCAACCAACAAGATGTGGAAAAGAGTGGGTGGATTATGCCAGCAGAAATGTTTGGGTGTTATTGATGATCACTCCATCACCTTATTTCACTCCTTTTCAATGAGCCGGCTTGTTATGCGACTTAAAGCAAGATTTTTTTTTAACATTTTTTTACCTTCAGATGAGAGGGTGACACAATGTCGGATCAGTTGCGAGTCATTAAAACTCAAACTCAAACTGGAGCAACCCAGGACATGCACGAGTCACACAGGTGCAGATGTGCGTACACTTGAAATTTCATGTACATGTGTATCACTGTGATGTACCAGCAAAAACCAAAATAACCATGCGCTAATCAAGCAAGTGATGTACTGCAGATTGGTTGGCTTTTTTTTACAATTTGAAGTGAAATTTTAGTGCACGCCTCGCCACAATCTTGGCCAGAAAAGTCACCGTGATGTCAAATAAAGACATCAGCAGTTTACCAACAGAAGTCGTCAGCGTAAATTCAATGATATGGAGATAACTGCACAAAAAAGTACCTGTAATAAATGGAATAAATTGTAGAAGGGGTGGGGGGGGGCATATTTTGCTCTCAATCTGCATAAAATTAAGTTGCTACAATGTATAGGCTAAATGCCAGCAATGAGCAGTGTCAGCATTTTGCAACGGGTCAAGGTCACATGAATTATTCACTGGGCATGCATAACCACAGGCTTCTGTGACATATGAGCCTACGTGATGTGTGGTGGCCTAACACTGATTCGTCTGCTCTTAACGACATTTACCATCCAAATGTTTGTTTGTTTGTTTGTTTGTTTGAAAATAAAGTGAACAGGAGGTTTAAGATTTGGACAAGCTCCCCACCTCTCTCTTTTGACACAGGTTGGATAATATGCACTAGACAGAGTCTCAACAACTCCTTATGGAAGTACAGTCAGTCTCAAGATGGACACCTGCTTTATGACTTGCATACCCCTCATCAGTATAATGTCAGGTCTTTTAAAATTAGGGTTTTGCTGCCACCGTGGACAAATATCAAAACCTCTGCAAAAACCAATAGAAGCCGAAACAACATCCAGTATTAAAAGGGGAAGTGCAAGTCGTAATGCGGGCTGAAATTGACCAGGGCACAACCTCTCCTACACAGGCCTATCAAGGAACAGAGTAATGGCCAGAGTGTCACGATAAGTACTTTGCATACCAGGTTCAGAGCTTCATCGTATCAGACAAAAATAGAGCAGCCTAGGTTGTTTTTTTTTTTGTATTGTAATGGTTGCTTAAAATAGAGTTGCTTTCCACCACGAGTATGTGTAAAAATAAACAGGTTTTCACCTCTCCTCCTCCCTCCCTTCTTTGCCTGTCCTTTAAAAATCCACACCAGAAAAAAAGAGGACAGCAGAGGCATTTAGAAAATGTCAGCTCCTGCCCCTTTGGCGTGCATCACGTGTTATGGTCAAGCAATAAAACACATATAAGCCTCCTGTGATGAAAACCTTCCTATGTTTAAAAAAAAAACAAAAAACAAAAAAAACCTAATCTCCCTTGCAGCCAAAGTAAATGCTGCTATTTATTTCTTATAAAGAATGAGGGGAAGACAAAAGAAAAAACAAGATGAGGGTCTGAAGCTTGGGAATTGCAAAGCGTTTAACGTGGCACAAAAAAAATGAAGGGAAAGTGAGACACTGTTTGCATCAGGCACTGAAAATAACTAGAAGAAGATATAAGAGAGCTGGAGGGGAAAAACCTATTGTTGGATCCCTGGTATGTGCTTGTCCATGGCATGGGCCCATACAAAGAAGGGCAACCATATAGGGGGCGAGGGTAGGGGGCTTCATTTGCTTAGCAAAGGCAGAGCTTCAGTAAGGGGTTAGTAAGGGAGGGTCATTCACGGATGGCCAAGGCTTTTAAATGGTTGTTACCTGGAGCTGTTAAAAAACGACAACAAAGAAAACAACAAAATCAAACAGAACATTAGAAAGGAACAAAAAAGTACAGCAGCGCAGTGATATTCAACCATTTGTTTTGTTTTTTTCACTCATCCACAACACATCTTTGCATGTCACAGCTGACTTTTCTCAGTTAACTCAGGGAATCGACTTATTCCCACATTGCCACATATTTCACTTGTAACGCGAAACATTGTTTAACTGAGGCAAAGTAAAAATGAGACGACACATACCAGCATTTAAGAACGTAAAAAGACAAATAAATAAGCTGATATGGACAAGTGAGACAAAATATGAGGAATAATGTGTTGCAGCATGAGCTGGAGAGACTCTTACAGTTGAGATCCATGTACCAGGCATCATTGCCGTACTGGTACTTCCAGATGGTTTGACCGATGGAGCAGACCAGGGAGATGGCCAGCAGACAGCCAAACAACACCAGGATCTGGAAGTTGGTGATACGCTCCACATTGGAGAGCTTCAGAGGGGGCCGTGTTGAATTCTGGGAAAACATGTGACCGGACAGTAGCGGGTAAGAAAAAAAAGAAGTGCGACAAATGGTTCTCTTTCTGTGGCCTCAACACGATGACGGGACAAAATATGTTCAGTGTGAGTGCAAAAATCTAAAAGACCTTGTAATACTGTGTTTTGACCTTACTGAGAAACTATATGAAGGTTTGACAACACACTGTACATTCTGTTTTTAAATATCACCAAGTCATCAGATTGATTTTCTCTTTTTCCACTCAGTATCATCTACATGCACTATGATGCAGACGTGTTTTACCTGCATGAGCTTTGTGTCGTGTCCAGTGTAAACCACCACACCGTGGACCCACTGCGTATTCCTCAGCTGTGCTCCCCTCAGCAAGATCTGGTCTGGACCCAGCGGCACAGTGCTGTTGAAAGAAAATAGAAAATATGAGAATATGAAATTAGCAAGAGTTATAAAAACTGACAATGTTCCTAGAGGGCTGATGAAACTGTTGTTTGTTGGCGTCTTCTATGGTCGAAAGCAACTGCTGACATACAGTATTTATACAACAGTTTAAGAGCCCAGTTCTGCCCCAGTGTTGCACCCGGCATTCGTTAAAGCATTTTAATTAATAATGTAAAGAGCACAGTCTACATATTTATATATATATTTACTGTGTGTCTGTATATATATATATATATATATATATATATATATATATATATATATATATATACACATATATATATATATATATATATATATATATATATACACATATATATATACACCCATATATATATATATATATATATATATATATATATATATATGCATATATATATATATATATATATATATATGCATATATATATATATATGCATATATATATATATGCATATATACATATATATATACATATATATATACATATATATATGTATATATACATATATATGTATATGTATATATGCATACATACATACATACATACATACATACATACATACATGATTTAGACTGATTTAACTACAATTATATTGACTCCTTATTGGTAACAAAACCAACACTAATAATAACAAATAATCAACACTGCAACATTAACACAAACCAGATTTCTTAAAATTCTTATTATTTTGCTTGCATTTTAGACTGAAACAATATAATATATAATATAAATAAGCAAATCATATAGTCAAATGGTACTGGTATAAATAATGTAATATAAAACCCAAATAGAGCTCCTGGTACTAATGTTTATTCAGGTGTTTACTTGTCACAAACTGAATGGACCGCTGTAAGTTGAGAGCACTTGAACTGCATGCAGTGCAATGACCTTCGAACGAGTTCCACAATTAAGTATCATAGAAGCAGGTGCTTTCTTTTTTCCAACGGGAAGATTAAAAAATCCCTAAAATCTCATAATACACTTGACACTGGTACTGCTCCTGGCTTAAGGGCTGTTGAGATGCTGAGAGGGACAGAGAGCATTGGAACAGAGCCCACCTGTGTCCATCCAGACGGATGTTTCCAACAAACTCATAGAGATGTCTGTTAGGGCTCTCACACTCCATCCGCCCTGAGATACGGACCAGGCTGTCGATGTCCTTTATTTCTGCAGTCACTGGGAGACCCTGTTGATACAGTCACAGCTCCATTAAAGCTCTGTTTATTATTATTATTACTATTCTACATCCATTTGTGTTTTGCAAACCTGCCCAAGAAACGAAATAAATCACCTGTCTGATTTTAAGGTTCGTCTCTCCGTCCAAGTTCGATGTTTCGATGTAGCACATGCCCTGTGGTTCACTGTTGTAGAAGAAGGAATACAGACACTTTAGTATGACGACATGACAAGAGAATGCTTCTCATTCATTCAGACTACGGTCTATCTAACCTTAGGTTATTTGTAATTTTACATTATAACGATACTCACACAATGTGGTAACTCACCAGGACATATGTTACCAATTATTCTCTAAAACAAACAATCATTATGTTTATATACTAATTAAAAAAAAAGGGATAACAGCAGAACAAGAGTGTACAACGAGGACTGCAAACAAAGATGTTGGATGTGCACGCCAAACTTAAAAGTCCACTCAGGAACATTAAAGATCCTGTAAAGTAAAAAAAAAAAAGAAAATCACGTCTGACACCACAGAAATTTTGAGTATATAAATATATAAATAATATTAATGTAATTAGGTGACACGTAGAGAAACGGCATTTTGCCATTTTAGAGGTAGTCAAATGACATATTGCACATAAACAGAGGTAGTTTATCAGCAGTCCTCCACTCTCTCACCCTCTTCCTCTTTATCAACAGCACCTGCAGCCTCACGGCAGGAGCCTGCTCCTCTACACTACAAAGGCAGTAGTGTAGGAGGAGGTGCAGTGACTCACGAGTGAACGGGAGGCCGCAGTTAAAGGTTAAAGGTTTTTATATAGATACCGTGTCTGAGGAGGTGTTGAGCCTCCTGTGCATCATGAAGCCATATTTGTACGTTTTAAATAAACAATGTTCTAACATATACAATGCTTTACAAGATCTTTGAATTAGAATCAGAGTGGTGGGTAGTCTTACAGCAGAGACATATCATCTTTGTTTGCCGTCACCCCAGAGTTTAACCATATTTTGAAAAAAAAAAATTTAAAATACTGCAAACTACAGACAGAAAGTGGACAGCGAGAAGGAGTGGGGTGACATGAGCAAGCAGGCATGCCGAGCACAACAAACAGAGCAGACAAATGGGCCTCAGACAGACTCTGGGCACAGGGACAGAGAGTTAGAGCATGCTGGTGATAAAGGTGAGCTGGGCCACTGGTTAGCTACTCTTTAAAAAGAGAGTGATTTATTCATTCTGGCCAAAACACAAACGAGGCGAAGGGGAGGGAAATTCAAAGTGAAATCTGGATGCTGGAACCCAATCACAATCAATGAGAGAATTGGAATCTGCATCATTAATCTACTGTGACTGAGAAGTGAATTGAAGGAGGGGAAAAAACTGCTTCAGTACTAAAATCCAACTATTGAACAAACAAATTCCAAGATGACTTTCACCACTTCATCTTGGGATGTGGCTGCATGCATGGGGTCACGTCAAATAAAACTGTGGCGTTCAGGTGGCCACAACAAGCCATGCGAGGGCAGCAGGTGTATGAAATTAATATTACACCCTTAAAGAGACTCTCAGAGTCTTGTGATACTGCAAGTCTCCATTCACATGCAGAGTTAAACATTTACATACATGTTAAATGTTGTGACTGTGACATTATTTCAATAGCCGAAGTGTGAAGAATATCAATCGTTGTTATTTTGGTCCCAGTCACTACACACACAGCCCCTATCACTCCCACCGCTGTTTTGTTGGTAATGTCGCTGGTTCCTGACCTGGATGACAGAATGACGAGGTCAGCCGGTAGGTGATCCCCGTTTGCAGCTCTGACTACTTCGCCCACAGCCACCTGATATTAGCAATCATACGCCAGCAGGGGGCGAGATAGAGAAAGTGTGGCAGTTGTTTGCACAGGGGGAGCAAGGGAGGAGAGAATGACAGGGGAGGGTGGGATAAAGGGAGGGATGGATGGAGAGGGGAAAAAGAAATAAAAACACAGACGGACAGCAAACACATAAGGGGGAGAGAGACAACTGTTTCAGTTTTTCAGGAGATGAAAAGAGCACAATGATCAGTCCTGTGAGTATGACAGGTCATCTTTTCACAAAACCATTCAGAGAAGACACACTGCAGAGAAGTTGCTAAGTATAATAACAGTAATAATAGTGATAGTAAGTGGATTTGAACAAGGATCCATCGTAGGCTACAACACCTGATTCACAGGTCCAAATGGTTTTTGAAAAGGTGAAGGAGGTAGGTAGGTTTATGGTGTCAGTTCTAATCAAAATCCACATTAGCACTGTCCCACCTAAAGAAATGATGGCTGTTACATAAGGATTCATAGTAGCACATTGTTTTCTGTGACTTTTGTATTAACAAACATTTCCAATACAAAGTCAATTTTCCCAAAATTTGTTTTATGTTTTATTTTCCATCACCATCACTTCTTTAGCGAGAACTGATAGAGAGAGAGAGGGAGAGAGAGGGTAAGGGTAAATGAAGTGATGTCCCCCACAGTCTGGCAGCAGGACGGACTGAACTCCTATACCTGGACGACAAAATGACCGCATCCGCAGGAACGAAATCACTGCCATTTACTCTAAAAACCTCGCCCACTTCAACCTGTGAAAATAAACGGTTACTGCTGTGCACTGCTATAAAAACAGCATAAAAAACAAGGAACAATATGAGCATAATAGCAGGAGTTAAAATGGAAAGACACAGGTCAAGTACATCAAAATACTGCACACTGTGTAATACTGACGAGAGGGTGTCAAAAAAAAACAGCTGGATTGTTTTTTCCTTTCTTAATTGCAAGTGTAGCCAATCAGCGTTTACAATGCAAAAAAACTTGTCGTTTGTTATTTAATTATCTACTGTATTGCTGTAGCCACTAATGGTGACAAATGATGTAATTATTACATGATTTAAACTTTTACTTATTCAAAACAGTCACAGACATCAGTCAGTACGTTTACATTACAGCCATAGTACGACTAAGACAGGCAATCGACTTGCAGAGTATACATGCGGAGAAAATAAATTTGTTGGCCATGTACTTCTGACTCCGCCTCTGTAGGTGGTGCTGTATCTCTATAAGCTAGCGCGTATTGATTGAGTTTCCTGTTGACCTTACATGTCGTACATGTCTCTTCTTTGTCAGTCCAAAAGTGTAGCTTTTCTCCGTAGCTTTCGTTCTCCTGTCCGACTAAGTCCGACTCCTGGCCGACTAAGCGTATACATGCGCGAGTAATGGGACTATAAATCGCATCATCCAGGTACGTTAGTCTGACTAAGACTAGCTCGATTTTAGTTAGACTAACGTGTTTACATGACATTATGAAAACCGAATTATTGCCTTAGTCCAACTAAAATAGGAGTTTTAACGTGCATGTAAACACACTGACTGTCATTAGTGGTTGAGTTTCTGGAGCTAGGCTTGCAGCTGTTTTTCCAGCCAAAAATGTATTATGTCTAAAATGACAGTGTGTATATATGTGTGAATCACAGCCAAACCACCAAATTTCACAAAACAATTCAAGTGATTTAGCCTTATTCAAGATGTCATCAATGTGTAACTACTTAAAAGAGCAGAGAAATGTGGGAGAGAAGCTGCTGTTACAAAATGCATGATGATGATGTAAAAGTATGAATTATTTAAAGTGATTTTTTTTTTCTTCCTGCAGGAACTAAGTCGATCTATGATTCCAATAATGAAGCTAATACTGTGCAGCCATATCACTCCATCCTTCCTATTGTGTGCGCTTTCAGTTGCTCTAATCATCACTTAACTCCTACCATCCATCTCCTGGTTCACTTGGTTCATCTTAATGTATAATGAATTCATCACAGAAACTATATGAGTGCACTTATCAGTGTAGGAGTTGAAATGGCTGCACAGCCCCTACATCTCCCGCTTTTAATTTAATTCTTAAGAACAAAGCAAACAAGAGTGTCTTGTAATAAATCTTTTTTTTCTTGTATGCCTCATTTTTCTAAATGTAGAAAAATATACCAAACTGCTACAGTCTCCCTTTTGATGGATGATAATGTGTTAATAATTATTTAACAGCAGACATTTACCTCACTTCTGCACTGGTCTGGTGTGTTTTTCTCCACACCCGCTTGCTTTTAACTGAATTATTCCACAGTAATAACAATAAAAAAAAGCCTCATAATGAGGAAAGCGAGGAAGCTGCTCTTTGTCCTCCAGCATTGTCGTGTAATGACCGTCCGCACAAAACACTGGATTAATGAGTAGCTGGATACTTGAGGGGTCAGAGGGTGTGTATGTGTGTGTCGAGTGTAATGTGCGGGAGATTTCTCCTAATTGACGACAGAAGAACAATAATGAGTGTGAAGCATAAAATGTGAACTGGTAGAGATGACGATTCGTCGTGACACATTTGTGCAAACATACCTTCTCCCAGTGCACGATTTCCCAGGCACCGTTCCTCAATACTGTTAGTAGTGAAAGAGACAGGGAGGGTTATAATAAGACATGGAAAAGAAGAATACGAGATGGAGACAAAAGAACACTCGTTAGGAAAAGAATTTTGCCTCGTATCCATGTTGCTTTAGTCCGATTGCAATGCAGACGAATGTGTGTTTTATTAAGGTGCACATGTAATACTGCTACACTCAATAAACAAGAACACTGTGGACTTGAAATGGTTTTCAATACCTTGGCATTCCTTTTTGTTGACAACATTGTCAGCTTTATGACGTTTCTGTGTGGGGGGGGGAGAAAAAAACAAAACAAGAGTCACATCCACTGATATACACACATACGTTACTTGTGTAAAAGAGAATTTCCTCAAGTCAAAACCCCCAGAGGAGCACCGAGTGAGGACAAGTAATCATACACAGAATGTGCTGCAACACAGGAGCCTCCACTACTGATTTTATAGCAGGACTTTGACACGTTATCGCACGACTTACAGTAAGTACAGCGAGAGAGGGATATTGGCGGCTCTAAATCTGCAGTTACAAGCGGAAGAAAGATAACACCTTTGCACCGACTCAGTGCGCAGTGGTTGTTAAAACTCTCACTATGACCCCCACCTCCCGCACGCAGAGATTGCAGATTAATGGCATGTGGTACGGTATTTATCCAAAACACCCTACATGAGCATGAGATCGCGGAGATCCGGTGCAGTATCCCAAACACCAATTAAGTTGATGAGTCAAACTCCATCTGCTGATGATGGTCACAGACTACATTGTTAAAGTTAAAGATTCAATTGAGAGTGGATGGATGTTTGTGGTTTTTTTGTGGCCCTGCGATGGACTTGAGATCTGTGGAGAATAAAGTGGTAGAAGATGGATAGATAGATAGATGGATGGATGGATAAATAATTCATACCAGTTGGGAATTTTCTTTTTGCTGTTTTTGTTGTGACAGAATGTTCTGCATGGATTAACTACATCTTGACAAGAGAGAGGACAGGAAGCAAAACAGACAGTGACAGCCAAGGTTCGCTAACCCTCTCGCTCATACAGGTTGATGGTGAATATTTGACGTACATCATGTTTATACGGTCTGTTATTTTCACCTCTCATCACACGATATTTCTCCACTGCTGTGACTTTCGCTACCTGTTGCTGACTCACTAAAACAAAAATATCAGTGGGAACGGTTACGTACATATTTCTGTGTTTCGTTTTAAGCCTTTTTGAATTCAGGATGAAGTAACTGTTTACATCACTGTTGCACATATTTCATATACATTATGACCTTTAAAGACCTCGGATACTGTCTTTAAAGGTACAGTCAAGTCTTACCTCTTTGTATTTTGTACTGCATTTACCGATTAAACATGCTTTGCTATTGGGACTCTGCGAGGCCGCATCAAAATCCAGATCAGCAGTATAAAAGTCCCCTGGTGTCCTTCTTGTCTGCTACACAGTGATGCACTCAACTGTGTGACTTCAACCACTGATTGCAAGGGACAGCCTGTCAACTAGCATCACGCTGAGTAATAACGTGTTGCTGAGTCCGTCGCACTTAAACCAACCACTGTGCGGTTGTTTAAGTGAAGACACATCTACTTACATTGCTCCTTTACTTTGAGGATCTGCCTCAAATGCAGTGTACCTTGCATTAATGCACACGTGCTAATAGGAGAAGAGGGCCAGATTTATTAAGCCATCAAGCATCCCCCGTTTTAAAAGCTAAGACACATACGATACAGTACGATATGGTTCAATGCCACTTTATTCTTAGTTTACACTTCAATTGATTTTCGGCTCCATTAAAAAAAATAAACTGGAGAAAGCACTCAGATAGCGCGAACCTCTTGCCAAGGCTGTTCAGTTTCCCACAGTGTCGGTGCACTCAATCTGTGACTGGCTCGCCACCAACAATTGAATAATTTCTCCAGTGTCTCTGTAGAATTTTCTTTCTTTGGCCGTAACCTACATCCCCCCAAAACTTCTCCTTAACTTTTTAATGTATTCTGCTTACAATCAGACAGACAAAAAAATAACTCCATCATGGGTGAAGGTAATAAAACAGTTTCCCTCTCTGCTCCTCTTGCTCCTTCTGTCCTGACTGACGCAAAGGAAAAGGAGCCGTACTGTATTTAGATGATGAGTGTAATCACAGTGCAGTGGGGAGCAAGTGGCTCACAGTGGTAGGCATAAATACTGCAGTATCAGGCCTTTGTAGACTTCAGCTATAGCATGAAAAAATGAGATAACAATGTACAGCATCTGTAATGTCACCTTGATTAATTGCCTACATAGCTTTAGTATATAAATGTAAGGAGAGAGTGAGCAGTGAGCAAAGACACCCACTTGACTCCGAGTTTTGTTTTCCTGTGGTACTGGCATGAGAAATTATTTGAAATCACAGCAGTTTCTGATTCACACACATCGTAACATGTTAAAATGAGAGCTAGCTGAAAGAGAAGTGCTGCAGCAGAGACAGCCAGCAACATGGTGAGATACACATGGTGCAGTGTGTGCATGATTCATGAAGTTAGGGGTCGATGTTGACCTGGCAGCTCAAACTTGTGAGGGACAGTGCAGTGCAGGGAACAGACGTGTGCGCAGGTGACCTTCAGTAATAAAGACAGGGTCGTCATCACCCACACTCTGTTCCCATGTTTTTCCACAACAGGCTCGGAGATAAAAAAAAAAAAAAAAGTGCTGCGCTGGTCCCTTCGGCACAAGACAGAAGCTTATAGTATAGAGTAACTGTCCACTGGGACCTGTACAGAGGATCGCATTGCAGGGTCACTGCAATACAGTAGAATGCAACATTCCTTCACTTAGTTCAGACGGACTTAAAGCACATTTAAATGTGGAATAAAACACACATTAAAACGCCGTCAAACAAGAATTCGATTCATACAATCTAACAATTCAATAAAAGCAGACTAAAGGGGTTGCACATGCATCTGTATAATGGCTCAGACTTGCTTGAGGGCAGAGAGTTGCTTGCTTTGTACACGAGCATCCAGCATCTAGGTTAATTGACCAAGTGAGTACCCTGGGTGCAGAAGGCACAGCTGTGACCTCTGAAATCAGTCAGTGTGTATTGAACGCGCTTGTGTCCGACTCTATATGTGTCTATATGTCGGGGAGCGTCCTGCTGCGGTCACGTAACCGTCGCTGCCTCCTGTCTGCTCCACAGGGAACAGTTGAACACTCAGGAGGACATGCTGTACAGCAAGAGACAAAACAAAAGCCCAAGCTCTGCAGGGGGACAGTCTCCTCAAGTCACAGCAATGTATGTCACCCGAAGACTTTAAAATGGCAAATGAAATAGTTCACAAAGCATTAGCACAAGCTTTAAATTAAAGTTCATGAATGACGCAGTTACTTGACTGATGGCATGATATACAAAAGGCAAAATGGATAGAACATTTACATTTAAATATAAATTCAGAACAAAATATTACAAATGCACAGTCTTGTATAAAGTACTTGAATGTGATACTTGCGCAAAAGTACAAGTATCTTACCAGAAAATGACTTTGGTAGAAGTTAAAGTCACCTTTTAGAATATTACTTGAGTAAAAGTCTTAAAGTACCTGACATTTACTGTACTTAAGTATTAGAAGTAAAAGTATTTTAACAAAGTGAGCAATTACAATTTTGAATATGACATTTATTGTGGCTTCTTAACAATAAAAGCATAATAGGTATAGGCAAACAACTTCAAATAACATTAAAATGAACCTTCTGTCATGAATTCTCTCTCTACCTCTCTCTACCTCTCTCTACCTCTCTCTCTACCTCCCTGTTATATTTTTGAAACTTTTGGCGTCTGTGGAGCTTCTCGACTTCACACTGTAAGTATACATTTTATTAAGGAAATCTAAGAGTAAAGAGAAAAGTAAGAGTAAGTAAGTAAAAGTTGTCAGAAATATAAATAACAAAGTACAGGTATGTGAAAAGTCTACTTATGTACAGTAACAAAGTATTTGAACTATTAGTATTTGAACTAAACTTGTTTTTTAAATTGATGAAGACCATGATTTTTCAAAATGGCATGTCGAGGACTCTTAGGTAATCTTCTTTGATTGCTTTAAAAAAAAAAAAACTTTTATTGAATATCACTGAAAAAGTCATCTTACCAGATCCTCAATGACTTCCTTGACAGCAGCCACCACCAGGATGAAGAGCAGCGGCACCAGTGTGGTCCAGCGACCAGTAGGAGACACATCTGGGATTTGCTAAAAGAGACAAAACAAGGGGGGGAAATTGATTCAACTCGTTTTTACTTTTTCACTCCTGTATAGCAGAATCAATATTTTCTGGTACTCCTCCAACCCAATAATGCAGCCCAAGGCATTTGCAATTAAGGAATGGGATTGGCCCCACAACACATTAATTCTTACCTTAAATTCCTACTCTTAAATGCATATATTTGGTAGCTCATTTGTCCCAAAATGTATAAGACTGAGTCGAGATTTATAAAACTTGTTTTAATCTGCTGACTAAAACTACATAACAGAACATCAGCAGCCATTTCGACAGGTCACCGAAGATAAAATCCCTGGTGTAAGCAGTCAAATAAAGATGGCCGAGTTCCATTCAGCACAAAAAACTCTAACAAGCTAAAGTAAAATAAGATAATCTACTGAAACATAGCGTCCAGAAAAGTCTAATACCTGAGCTTTTGTCTCACATGGGATTACATTTACCTCTTTATTCAAAACTTACTATAGACATCCATATTTATAGCATTATACTGTGACAGAAAATGAGGGAGAGCAGCTCAAAGGAAACTTGAATGACATAGATCTCTTCCTCATCTGCATCGCTGTTTTATTCAAGGTCGCACAATTGACAGCGCAGGTAATGAAGATTCACAGTGGCTGCTTTTCAAAGCAGCGACTTCAAGGTCACTGGAGAGCGAGCCAGCCCTTTCCCAGTGTGGTTTTGAGTTTCAGCCTGCTCATTCATCCTTTCATTTATTCAGTCCGGTTATTTACATGCACTAATCTGCTGTCACTTCAGACCCCGCCTCTCCCACCTGCCCACATTTCCCCACCAGTGGAATTACCTTTGCATTTGTAAGTCCCTTAAAGGGAGAAACACATAATATGACATGTATTATTCATTATCAGTATATATAAAGTAACCACGTGCGTGTGTGTGTGTGTGTACGTGCACGTCGTATTAGTTGCCTACATCTTACCTGTAAGAGTGCAATGAAGAGGAAGAAGGCGTTGGCTGCCCTCCTGAACTGTGAGTAGAGGAACCGGGGAAGGAAGGTGAGGACATTATATTTAGCCGTGCTGAAGACGGATCAAGCAGCAGAGCAGGGCGGCGATGGGCAGCGATGGGAGGAGGAGGAGGACCGAGAGAAGGAAGCAGAAAAGGAACACGACGGTTAGTCATCATACAATCCACTGAACAAAAAGACTAGGAGTGGCTCAATATCACCTTTTCATGAAGTATTTACCGATACTGACACCAAGCCAATACATCATTTTACACCTTTTAAACCAGGGGGGTAAAACAAATGCCCTGCAGGTCAGAATAAAGTTAAATACCATATTTTTCCAAGGTTAGGGTTAGTAGAGTTAGGTTATACCTGTGACTAAATGTGTTGTGCCTTTGTAGATCCACTGTGATCTATAGTTGTAATGCACATGTGTAAATGGTAAACTTCGGACATAATATTGTTGAAATTGCACTTATTTTTCTCAAGACATTTAGGGTTGTTCATAATATGTTTTGAAAAAAGATACTTTATTAAATGTAAAACAAAGGGAAACATTTGGAGTCATTGTTGTTTATAGCTTATCACGCCATTATTTTACTGTTCCGGCCCACTTCAGATCAAATTGCACTCACTGTATGTGGCCCCTGAACTAAAATGAGTTTGACACCACTGTTTTAAACCATACCATAAAGAAGAAGTGAGCAGCCCACAGTATGACTCAGCTAAAATGCTGTTGCAGATTTGTATTTACATTTTTTAAGTCTGTGCAAAGTGAAGCAGATATTTGGATTGAATCCATTTTTGAATCATCTTTTATGTTATCTGATCCAGTGAGTATCGTATCGGCTTGTCCACTGCAAATATTCAAAATAATAATCCCCTTGCGCCTTTAGTGCGTCATTTCTATCAGGGTCCTTTGCTGTTGCAGACACAGGTGTGTCTGCATTTGTGTGTGTACTACTGATGAAAAGCAGAGAGAGCTAGAGAGAGAGAGACCAGTGGGCTTGGTGATCATAAAAAATCATTAGGAGGAAGAAGGGAGCTGGCAGCAGGGGAAGTAAAGAGCTCTGGCAGATATGAGCTATGCTGGCTGTGCTGCAGTGGTGTTGGGGGGGTGGGGGTTAGGTAGGTGGTGATGGTGGGAGAATGAGGCTGGTGGAGCTTCACATCCAGACCTCCAGCAGTCTGATTTACAGCTGCATTAAAGGGCCAGTCAGAACAGCCACTTTAGGAGAAGATATATGCCATGATGTATGCCAAGCCGCTGGCAGTGCATTGCTTACTCAAACGTGCACAAAAGCTGTCACATATATACAAGCGGGATTTCAGAGAGTGTAGCCTCCAACTCCTCTGCAGGGTAAAAGCATATGGAAGACAACGTTATTCCCGAAAAGGCTGAATGTTATTTGACAAGCAAACGTTTTAGCATTTTGCAGTCGACTCACATTTACAAGCACAACGACAGGTTATGGAAATGTGTAGTTTGAGTTAATTAAAATTGTGAGTTTTTACATGGCATAGTGGTCGCCATGGCCGTCCGGTACAGTGGAGCTGTCGGTGACAGTGCAAGCAAGTGAGAAAGAGAAGAAAAGCATTGTTCTGACAGTGTAATACCAGCCCGACAGTGACAGTGGTCAACAATGGACCAGTTTTGGTTCATTCAACAAAGTCTAGACAAGGGAATCATTTGAAATTGTAAGAATTAACCACTGGATTTAAACCAAGTTTGCAAAAACATGCAGACGTTCGCCGAGAGTCCCGCATTTTTTTTTATTATTACTTATGAAAGCAAATTAACTGACAGCCAGAACAGACTCGAGGTCTAATCACTTCTTATTAAGCTCAGCTGCTTTTCCTTGTGATTTTCCCTTCGCTCGATTATCAAACTGCACAACCTGAAATATCACTCACTAAACACGTTTAGTGAGTTCTTTAATTACAAGGAAGACAAGAAACTTTCCATGAGAACTTGCTTTTGGGGAACTTTGAAATTATTCAAAATAGGAAACTTCCCATGGGAATTACAGGTATTAATGAGAATTTAGTGGAACCTTTGGAAAATTTGAATAATCTATGCGGAAATAAGATAATTCTGGGATTTTAAGGTTTAATAAAAATTAATAAAATCTATGAACGCTAATGGCCACATGAGTTTCATCATTTTTGCTGCAAGCCAGAAGGGGGAGGGGCTTGAACCAGTTCTTTTAATACATCCATGGCATGTGATGGAGTAGTGCACACAGTGCATGTAGAGGATGTGGCCTTAATAGC
Organism: Solea senegalensis; assembly: GCF_019176455.1. Lineage (NCBI taxonomy): Eukaryota > Metazoa > Chordata > Actinopteri > Pleuronectiformes > Soleidae > Solea > Solea senegalensis. The sequence goes on from NC_058032.1 coordinate 4,703,939, forward strand.
CTGCAGAAAGTAGTTAGCACTGAGGTTAAACTGTATTTGTTTCCACCTTTGAAAGTTCCCAGGATTTGGCAACCCTAATGTTGACTCATGACTTTCTTTGTTTTGTGGTTTCCTTCTCATATATTACTGTACATAACAACTTTCAACTTAATTAATCAACTAACAACTTAACACATAACACCACACCTGTAGTTTGGCCCACTGCTGCACCCACTCCACTACAATGCAGCACAGAAAGTGGGAGAGTAAGAAAGAAAGTAACAAAACAAGGGGCACAATTAAATTTATCTTTATTCAAATAACAGATATTTTTATGTTCAGTCTAGACACCATTATTATGTCAGCTCGGTGCATGCACATTTATAAAGAGTGGCCCCACTGGGTATTAGACGGTGGTAGCACTAATGTGGAGTTACTGACTCAGTCCCTTACTCCCTGAGATACAAAGAATAGTAGGGAAGCTCTCATGCAGGTCAGGCAATAAAATACCTGGCTTTCCTTTGTCATCTCGTCTTTGAGGTGACCCCGCTGTTTCTCCTCATTCGTTTATTTTCTTCTCTCCGTCCTTCTAAACTCATGTGGGTAAAACAGTAAAGCATGCTGCGTCCTACCCTTGTCCACAGAGGCAGGGCAGAACAGAGAGCCTGTTTAACGCGCTCTTCTTAATGGATGATAATGGTTCTTACATTTCATTTCCTGGCTGTGCCCAGAGGATCAAGACAATGTGGGAGAAGGACTCTTCCTCCTCTTGCTCACAATTGTCCAGATTACAGCAATGCAGCAGTGATCGGAAGAACTGAACACTTTGTTTTAATCTTTTAATCAAATTGTCAATATACCAGTTTGTTCTGGTTTGTCTTCCAAGTTGATACTAAAATCAGTCAACAACCGCAGACAGAGTATTTAGTTTGTGTTTGTCAAGTTGTCCTTTTTCAGGCCACACCAGACATTTGTTTTTACAGTGAACCACAATTTGTGAGTGAGTGTGTTTGTAATTTATCTGATTTTTACCATTACCAAAAAATTACAAACATAAGAAATCAATCACGTTAACCCTTAATAAGACAAGCAAACAGCAAACCTGAAGGAAATCCGTTGAGGATACAGTCTGTTGTGCTTTGCTTCACTACATGCTAAACTTGCCGGAAAGCTGCAAGCAACAGATCGCAATGAATGAAATGACTGTCATGAGGACAATCGCAGTGCACACATGTCCACATGTGGACAAATACCCTTGATGAAGGTGGTTGGACCTGAAAGTTGTACAAACTAATTATCTGTTTGCTTAATATCCTTTCAAGGTGCGTCTGTACCATTGCTCACAAGTAGTAGTGCTTTCACCAGTTAAACGCAGCTCACATTAAATTATGTGCTGTGTGTCACCAGCATGATTTTGTATTGACTTATTGTCTGCCATTATAATGAGAAATTTAAATTTGCTTTAAAAAGGCAAAAAATATGATGTGGCAAATGTAAAACACCACTTAATGAAAACGCATTATTGCTAAAGTTTGGTAAAAGGCCATTTAAGTAAATGTGCATATGATTTAGTGTCCATGTGTCATGTGCATGTCAGTTGTCCCTTGTTTATCACACAACACACGTGCTTTATCAGCTTTTCACAGCAACACAAGGCTAACGTGATTTGAAAGGCCACCTCCGCAAGATAGGCCATGAACATCACAGCGAATAATCACATTTACATTACAACCACGTCGGCCGGCAAACAGTACAGCTGAATAAACAATGCACATGGAGATCCATCTACAGATAATAGAACAATCAAGGTGCCGCCCGGTGTGTTATGAGGCAGGAGTCACGTGTGTGTGTATGTGTGTCATGTGAGCACTGACGTATTCTGCAGGTCTGAAGCCGAAGAGGGAGAATAAGATCAAACGAAAGAAAGGCAGAGGTGAGCGCGTTCTGTATTCTTGTAAGATTAGATTCACCATTTATCACAGACCCGGCTGCTGTTAGTGTCTCCACAGGTCACTTTGAGACAGCAACCAATCCTGTTGAACAAATTAGATCTTGCGAGCCTGATGTAGTTTTTAATCTGTGCTGGCTGTGCTGCAGGCAATTAAACATTATACTCATATTAATTATTTATAAATTCTTTAAACAGATATGTTGTGTACAATAATTACTTCCAGGCCAGTGAACTCTGAATGTGACTAAGCTGTGACATTCTGGCTCACACGCATTGCCACACCTTGTGACAGTAGACGCCGGATAAGTGCAGAATATTTCATTTCATCAGTCTCACTTTGGTTTATCTGCCACGTTTACAACATGAGCTTTGGAAAATAAGCAGAGGTGCTCGTTCACAGCAGACGCAATTCAACCTGAAATCTGACGCAATATAACTCGAGCATCAACCATCTGGTGCTCCAAACCAACTAAAAAAAATGCTCAAATCAAGTCTTGATTGCACTGTTTCATTGGCCTGTTAATATTTTATGACCAAACTTTTAACACCAAACTTATTTTCTTACAGTTGAAAAAAACTGCAGCAACTGTACACTTCCTGTGTCCTTCATTCATCACGTCAGTACACAAAGCTGACTTCGCAAAAGGCATCGTCACAAGCATATACTTGCACGTATGGTGTATATATTCATTTATTATTACCGTTTAGTTTATAGCTTTGTAAGCACATACAATATGCATCTCAAATTGCTCATGCAGCAAGAATTCCAACAATGATATCGCTACACAGAGAATGGCCTGATGCAGAAATCCTGACCTTTAATGCTAAAAGCGCTGCAGTCCTTTCAAAGACACAACAGGATAAAGAGGTCGTACTGAGAGATCTGGACTAATGCACCTGAGGTGATACAAATCTTGAAGGTACTTATCAAATATGATATGGTTGAGGTAAGGATGCTTTTACAGCAGAAGCCTGCTGCTGAGACTTGTGGATAATAGCCCACACTGCAACCCACGGCACTGCACAACGTTTGAATATAAAGCATGTTCTAAAGTCATCTTGAGATGCTGAATTTAAAATGATCTAGAAAAGATAAAATGGAGCATGTTTTAGTGTTTATTGTTTGTAATCAGACACGTTAAAGATTAAAAAAAAATATCTAATCACCAACAACTTCTGGACTGATGTTACACAGTCAAAAGAAACAGCATTTTACATTAGCAGCTAAATCTACTGTGAATCAACTGAAAACTTGGTCGTCCTATCATTATTATTATACCTCAAATGTGGAATGATGAATGACACAGGTTACCCATGTGTGACAAGATATTCTGCAGTATTCTCCCCAAGGGTTTCACTTTATCGCCAACTACATTTTAATGAGGAGACAAGAAATTTCAAGGCACGTGGACAAAATCTAAGAGTCCAATGTGTCATTTCCTTCCTGGTCACCCCTTTGACTGCAATGAGAGTAGAGGGCATTTCAAGGAGCACAACGTCTAGCTCAATGCAAAAGGCAATGCTGTAGTCATTTGAAATTGTTTTGTGGAGGACGAAACTGTCAAGGCAGACTGAGGTGGAGGTGAACAGCCTCAGCAAGGCAAACTTTTGTTCCAAATATGCCGGTTACAAAGAGTAATGAGGCATAGTTGCAATTCTGATGAGCTTCTCTTCCCTCTAATCTTCTCCTTCCCCTATTTAAACTTCCTGTCTGATGTACAACCAGTACTACTTCTTCCAGGTTCTCTAAAATCTTGATGACCCTATTCTTACATGATGTGCTGACATGTTAGGTGGTACATAATAGTTTCCGACAAAGAGCTCCTTACTGGAAAAAAACATTTTAGTTTGACTTAACAGACAAAGTCGTATTCTTTGACCTTATCCAAACGTTTCTGCTACCACAAAATGTCACACACAACATCATGCAGACCTCAACAGACATACAACATTCTTCACACAGGGTCACACACGTTGCCCCCCTGCTTGGGTGGCACTCTAGGTTTAATCTGGTGAACCTAAATATGGACAAAACCTTTACAACAAGGGCTGCAAATCAACTGCAGACTGTGTGCATATGCATATGTGACAGTTAACCACCCAGACACTGAAAAATAATAAAAAGGACTGAAGATTCATAGTGAGTAGTTCCAGTAGAAATACCACCCATGTGGGGGGGTGTAAGGGCTAAAGTAGGGTTTGAGTTACATCATACAAGGCTTCTGCCAACACCAGAGCTTGCACCACCGGCATATCCCATTTGATTATGACCACACGTTGTGGCTCTTAATCAAACAGTTTTAACTTACAAACTTCCAGTTCACACAGCAGCACCCTGGTTTCCATAGATAAGATGTCCTTACCTGACTCGGTTGCAGCAAAACTTTGTGAACTGCGTCTGGTTGAGGTATATTAGTCGGGCATCTTCTTGGTCAGCTAAGGACGTCTTCTCTGACGTGTCCTCCGTCTTTTCGTATCCTGCAGATTTGGAGAAAAGAAGTTCAATCAGGGACAAAATGTGCACAAACAAAAGTATGTTGAAAAGCGGTTTGACCGGTTTCCGTTTTGTTGCATGTCACCATGTTAAGCTGTACTTTTATAGCCCTTTGCTCGTCTTTATGGCAATTCAAAGCTGCTTGTTGCCACTCATCCAATGTCAACCAGAGCAGGGATCATCAAATAATCATCACACGTATTTAAAGTGTTTGAATGCAACTCTGTTACAGTTATACAACAAGCCTCAATGGAAAGGGTGCAGTTCACAGTCTGATTATCTAAAACATTTAAAAGCTCACATTTCAGGGACCTCCTCTGAGAAGTTTCCAGGACAATAATTTACTGGAAATGTGTCATGATTAAAGCTGGGAATTCCCTGTAAAGAGAAAGAGAAACATCCTGCTGGCAGCAGTGGCTAGAATGTATCTGTGGGGATGAGCAGCAGCAGTGTGGAGTGAGTTAACTAAAATAAAGAGGAATTCACATACAAACCCTCAGTATTTTTGGGATAACTTTGAGAATTTTCAAGGAAGGGAATGAGTCATTTCACTGAACACAGAAAGAAAATGTGCATTCCTGCCTCTTTCTTGCCAAAAAGTAAACACCATCACAGGGATGCATCCTGTCCAGCTCTGTTACTTTGGTTGCATACATGCTTTCCATGCTGCAGAGAGAGGTGCTGTGTCATGTAAAAAGAATGTCAGGGGAATGTTGCAAATATCTCAGGACTTTGACTATAGCTTGTAGACACAGACTGCAGACTGCAGTGCAGCATGGCAAACAGGAAACACACAAAAACAAAAGACACAAAAGATTCAATCTTTTAAACAGAGTGAAGTGAACAGACTGATTAGGCATGGTCCAGTAGGATAAAAAGGGCGAATGTTAACACAGTACATGGCATAATCTCCCCACATATACACAGATAAAAAAAAAATGCAATAGAAATAGTAAGACTCTGTAAACCAGGAAACAGCAGTGCACATGAGCTAGCAGTCTCCATGAAAGGGATCACCTAGTTTATAGTCTTCGTCTATAATTTCCTGAGATTCACATTTCCTTGTCCTTCTGTTTCAATTCAAATGTCTAGATTATGCCCTTCAAGCGCACTGCCAAGAGAGCACTACTGTAAAATCCATAACTCATCAGGATACTCTCAAATTGCACGCATGTGATCAACTGGGTGCCGGATGGCCTTTCCTAACTTGCATTAGTAGGGGTGGTGTTAGGGGGTTATGAGGTGAGGTGAGGTGAGGTTAGACACAGCGCAGCATCTACAGATAAATCCTTGGAGTTTAAAAATTGAACGACTGTCCATTCTGAGGCACAGAGGGAGGGGGAGAGAGGAAAGATCAACAACAACAAAACACAGTGTCATGGGATAGTGTAACGAGAATCTCCACCGGATGCCACAGTTGCAACCTGCACCTTGACCCCCCTGCCCACAGCACTGCTCTCTTGTCATGTCAAGAGGAAACAAAGTAGAAAGCAGGCTCAGTCTTCAAAGTAACACTTTCCACTTTCTCTGCTCTTTTTTCTCTACTTCTTATTCTCACCTTACACTTTGCTCTTTGGAACTCATGTTACACAAACCTTGAAATTGCAGCTCTTGCTATTTTAATGATCTAGTCGACTTCATAAAGAGTTACTGCGTCTTCCAACCATTATCTCAAGCATCTGATAGCTTCTCTCCTTAGCATATGCTCCGGGGCTAAAATTAAAGTGCACCCTGCAGTCACTTGGTCACCGGGGAAAACATAGGCTGGCTATCCTGGTCCTGTTATGCAAGACGTCAGTATAGGGGTTTATTGGATTAGCCTGATGGCAAAAGGGTGAGTGGATCCAGGCAGCTACAGGGGATTAAACAGCGATGACTGGTGCTTAGGTAGGAAAACCTACCATACTGCTGGTGATTATGACATGTGTTATTCATAAAGGATGAAAATACTGTTTACGCCCAGTGTCCACAACATAAAATATTAAATGGAAGTTTGTTTGTTTTTTGATGTGATTTTTTGATCTTGAAAGACAAAGACAGGTGAGGTGTTTTAGAATTTGCGTTACGGCCAGTGTTTTAAGCCTGGGACACCATCGCCCTGACAGTTGCCCAAATGTCAAAAAGGTTCACATACAGTATGTGACATGTGCCATGTTTGCAAGTTGTTTACCTGCTAGGTCATTTCCATGTCCCTTCTCATATTCCGATTAGCTCGAGCTAGAGAGCCTGATTACGAGTGATCTCGCACACCAACAGATGCCAAACGTGATTCAACATGCTGAATTAGCTGTAAAGCTTTTTTACGACCGACAGGCACATGACCAACGGGGATGGAGCCATGAAAGAAACGTCAGCCAAAGAGAAAACAAAATCTTGATAAAGCTTGAGTAATCAAGGGATAAGTGTCTGCAATGACAAAGAGAAAACAGGGGACAGATTGCAGCATCAATGCTATGTGGAATAACAGGCCAGAGGAGCAGGCTAAGCAGCTGTGACTGATGTTGCGTCTCTGTGTTGAGAGTGAGCCCTCGCAGCAGGAGAGACTTGATGCTGGGGTAGGCCAGGTGCTGCAATGCACCAGTTGAAGCTACTAATGCTACTGCTGAACTTGGTCCTGTGTCGCTCCCTGCTTTGCCAGGTTTGATCCGATGACAAAAGAAAATGTATAAACCATACTGCTCTGTGGTTCAACACACAATATCCTGGCAGGGTATAGAAATATTTCATATCCAAATAGATGAATATTTTTTCTCCAACTCTAGTTTAATGTATCAATAACATTTGAGAGATAATTGGTTTACTACTGAAAATGGGAAGACAATAACTGTGACATATAATTCAAATTCCAACAGTTTTTGGCTATAGCTAAGTTCTATTTTGTATTCTAGTCTAGCTGTAGCAGTTTGAATCCTTTATGTTAACAGCTCATAACATTCAGGTTCAAAGTTCAAAACACAACAGAAACCTTCCGTGTGCAACCTCCTGTAATTGTATCCAAATATAAAATTAGCACACAAGGCCAAACCTGATGGGGTAACACTACAGTCCAAGAGGCTAGAGGTGGTTGGAGGAGTTTCCATCATCAAAATAGCCTCCCCCTGTTTCCCCCACAGAAGCATTTCATGGATTTCCCTCCCCCCGTATCCAGTTCCAGATACTAACACACTGTTTGGATGATGTACTCAGCCACTTCCACAAATGTCTCACTGGGATTTACTCTTAATGTTCCCTGGTGGACACTGTGCATTTTCGCTGCACTAATTTCATTAACTGCAAGCCTCTCAAGGCTCAACTACCCTGACATGAATACAGAGGACAAGAATGGAAAACTATGTCGATACTCACTGTGAACACAATTCTTAATCTGCGTTGTATTAGGCTTCACAACAACAACACCCTTCATCTATTAATGGACCCACCACATCATCCACACTGACTCCCTGTATGAAAACTATCTAAGAGGCATGGAAAGAGCAACAAGCAAACAAATAAATCTTAGTAGCAGTGGAGGACAGAAGCTCTTCAGGGTAAGACTCCAGGGAAGGGATTAATGACACCAAGTGTTGTAATGAGTTCGGATGCAGGCCAAGTGTCAGATTATTGCTCGTGTCAGCCAACAGAGAGACAGGTGGAACAATAGTCACAAGGGGACATGTATTTTTTTGGGGAGACAATGCCCAGTGTGAAAAAACTCAGCCCAGCACGACTAAGCATTGGCCAAGGTATGTCGGTCTTCCCCGGGTCTACCTTTAAAACCCTTACAACATCTCTGTAGACTAGAACTTCAATGTTCTATCATCAATTTTCTGTGTGTCTACAATGACACACTTTACAGTACACATTTGTATGTAGTAGTATTAATCACAGTATAAAGATCACACGTAAAACTGAATAAAGATTCTACGATTTTAAAGATTTCTAGGTAGTAATGCATTCACTAAAATTATAACTGCCATGACTTTCGACATAAGCAAGATTTAACACATGTAATGTCAGCGGGAAAAGAAACATTATCGACTCAAGACTCAAGAATACGACCTCGCACATGACGCAAAGGGTTAAATATTAAACAGATTAAAACAAATGCACAGATCAACACTACACAACATATTCCCAAAATATGGTTTGTATACTGTATCATCGCAGAATGTGACATCAGAAAGGGTTTTACAACTTCTTTGGGTCAGTACCTGTGTTTTCGATGATTACACAGTAAAGATTAAAACAAGAGATATAACATACATCTTGCCAGAAATTAAAATGTAGGGAGACTTATTGTTTGTCCACCCAGAGTCCAGTATAAGTGTTGAGAGAACATGCACTGATGAGCGAGTGCCAGTAGGCTGGTCAATAAAGTGTTGATGAGGAGGCACGTGAGCTGGCCAGCGCTGTGCTGCCATGTGATTTGGTCAATAATTGCAGGGAGGGTGGGGGCAGACAGCTTGGGGTTGTTGACATTGATCTATCATGGACAAATGGATAGAAACCACACCACAGTGAAGAGGCTTGTGAAGAAAACTGCACCAAGTACTTGATGTGGATGAATATCGAGTGCCTTGACTCCCATTGAAACGCCTCACACAACACACAAAATGAAGTTCAGCAAGATCAGTGCTCACCTTTACTTAAGGTTATCTCATATACCTATTCCAGTCATCTCGGTAGAGCTGAAACATTTCAGCGATTAGTAATCGATTACTAAATTAATCGACTATTTTGATAATTGAGTAATCGGTTTGAAGCTTTTTTCAAGATTAAAGCAATTTCCGATTGTTTAAACTTCTTAAATGTGAATATTTTCTTAATTTCTTTGCTCTGGATAACAAAGAAATCATTAAAAGTTAATCATTTTGGTTTGTGGACAAAACAAGACATTTTAGAACATCATCATTTCCAGGTTTGACGAACACGGATCAACATTTTTTGAGGTTTTCTGATATTTTATGGACCAAACGATTAATCGCGAAAATAATCGACAGATTAATCAATTATGAAAATAATCATTAGTTGCAGCTCTACATCTCAGTTCCAGATATTGGGACAGAGGTCTCTCAATCTCACAATCCACCATTCATATCTGCTCATCAACATCAAAGAAAAGATCTGCATATGATTTATTTATTCCACATAAATATTTAAGTAGACAGAAAACATACAGCCTACTTGTGGTAATCCAAGAGTCAAGACACATTTGTGAATGGGGAGAATACCTGGAGCAGGATATGGATGCACCCTCAGTCTATGCAACAGTAACATAAGTCGCTTATGAGATCACAGTTCTGTAAGCAGTACTCACAACAACAGGACAGCTGCGGAATTAATCCTTCTCCTTGCCCTGCTCCCCCGTAGGCTCAGGCGGGCGGGCTACTGTGGGACGGACAGTCCAGGGACAACAACACACAGCTGGGGCCTGCTGTGACATCACAGAACTGGCCTAGCCTGGCCTGGTTTAGCTTGGTGTGGGATCTGCAGGGGCCAAAATCTTTCTATTGAGTGCAACTTTATGAATGGCATATGGTGGCAACAGGAAATAGAGTAATTAAAATAGTCATTCATAGTGTTATGTCAACATTGTGGCACATCCAGTGTGCACCTAGTGCTGGTCCCAAGCCCGGATAAATGGAAGGGCATCAAATATGTCGATCACTGAGCAGGCGATCCGTTGTGGCGACCCATTTAGAAGGAGAAGCCGAAAGAAAAAAAAATGTAGATTTTGAGGAGTTACTAAATCATGCCTTTCACCCATTTGTTGTGACGAAGGCTGATACACCCTGCTGCCTGTCAAACATTTAAAAATGCATTCAACTTTGAACATAGTCCTTCTTTTAATGTGAAAGCATCTGATAAAACTCAAAATAGGAAACTCCCTAATGAAGACAAATAATCACTATTACATTTCAGAATCCAAATATTTTAAGAACTATAGACATCTCTATCAATATCCAAAGGGCCCGAGCAATGACAATTAATCCATCCCAGTGTTTCAGTGATGCTCCCTGACCTGATCTGACATGTTTGCGGGGTTAGCATCTAAACTAGCGCCTCCATCTTCCAGAACGACATGTACCCAACACACACAGCATATATCCCTTGAGGTCTGTAGAGGAAATCATATCACGGATGCTATCCCTCGTCTGTTATTGATTCAGGCCCCAGTCTTGAGCAACATTAATGTGCTCAGACCGTCTATTAAAAGCCATATCAATTACAGTACTGCTTGCATGGTAGGAGCACAGGCATTGATGAAAGCACCATTTCATTGGCCCAACCACCAAAAAAGACAAATGTTAAGAGTACCACCACATCCATTTTCAGTCACATAAAAAGCAAAAGCAGAGCACAGATTAGTGATGTACCATCTCTGACCACTCCTTGATGGTTTCAGCTATGACTGTATACAATTTCAGATCGTTTCAAAGAGCTGCATGGAAACCGCATTATTACACAACTGCATAATGTCAAACACTGATGAGGACACAAGAGATAGGGCAAGATGGAGGCAAATGAGCCGCTTTGGCGACCACTGAAGGAAGAAACCGAAAGAAGTGAGAAGAGAAGTGTCAGACACTGATGTCTTAGATGTATGTTTAAGACCTACAGTATAGCTATCTGAGGAAGCAGCACCAACACGTAGTTGGATATAAAACTGGAAAAGGGGGAATATTGCAAACCTGAGACTATAGAAGTGAAGGGCAGCAAGAGTTTCATCTTACCACCCACCAAAGGTGTTGCTTTCCTGTCGAGAAGCACATAACCTCTCTCCATCTGACCTGTTTCCTGGAACACGCAAGACAGCAAATACAGAATCAGATGTGCACACAAATGACAACAACACGGCCACAACACGCATCCACTGCAAAGTGCCTTTTTTTTCTCATCAAGATTAAAATATCTCAATTTTTTGGAATACAGTGAGCAGTGAGTTTCTCTCTTCAGCTCAATCTCATCAGAGACGCTATGAATGCTTTGTCCATCTTTGTATAGACACATGCACAAGAGCAGTTTCACGTCACCCTCCACGTGGTGAACTGCCACGTTTACTTTGCTTCGCAGACAGGGGAGAATGACTGAGGCGAGGGAAAATGAGTGTCTGAAGTTACACATATTAGAATGGCTGCAGGTAAGTGATGGAGGCAGAAAATATAGCAGAGGAGCTATCCCATGCCTGCACATAGACAGAATAGAGAGAGGCCTAAGGGGACTTGATATTACACACCGGCAGCCCCAGACAGGGGATTTAGTGGTGTGTTGGGCTTTTGTGCCACATTATTATCAGCCAGTGATCCACTAGGCACACGGGCAGCCCTCAATCCCTTCAGAAGGAAGCATTCTATCCCCTCCAGTCTCCCTCCCAACGCTGTTACCACTATTTAGACAGACTGAGGCTTAGCTGGTGATATTGAAATGCTAGGAGGGAACATCCTGGTTCACTTACACGCAAAAAACATTCAACAATTGCACCCGTATAATGCCTGACATGCATATACAGCCTAAAGAAGAAGTAGGCTGGTGTCTTTCAAAGCCTGCATGTGTGCAATCAGAATTTCAAGAACACCTTCTACCATCTGCCGATTTAAAAGGACAAGCATTCCGTCACACGACAGATTTATTCTCACCGGACAGGCTTACCTGCCTATCTTCACCTTAAGTATCAATTGTGAGAGGGGATTTGATCTGTCTTTGGATAAATACGCAAGCTAAGACAGCAAACAGGATGCTTGTAGCCATCTGTATAGCATTAACTTGAGGGGCTTCTGTCAGTCAGCTTTCCCAACTTGTGAGTGGAAGCCGGTATTAGGCCTGTCATCATTGTCTTAAGGTGTCTGTCTGTCTGTCTGTCACAGAAGCGTCGCACATAAAACATGATGATAGCTACTGATGTCACCTGTTCGCAAACTCAAGTGTCCCAGATAAGGTTATTTTGGCAACACACACAGGCAGAGGCTGGCAGTGATGTCAGATGTTTCCACAGCAAACAAGTGGAGGGTGACAAGGACTGGAGCAGGACGTGGTGGGCAAGATTGGGGAGTGTGCAGCATTGAGAGCCGACAGTCAGGCTGATGGATTAAGTGGTAAGCCTGGCAGAGGACTGCCCTTTACAGATGGAAGCCTGCCTGATGCACTGTGGTGATTAAAAAATAAAAGTGAAGGGTGGGAAGGTCACTTGGGTTGTTATCAAAACAGCCAAAAAAAGAAATGTTGCAAAGCAGACATAGTATAGCCGCCAAATGAATACAAACATGGCGCCATGGGGCCGGAAATGTTGATATTGGAGCATTAGCATAGGTCGTGAACTTGGCAGGGTAAAGGATGTGATCGAAACCTGTCACCAGAAAGAGGCTCGGGAGGAAAATGTGGTGAAAGAGGGGACGATAGTGAACACCAAGTGGAAAACAGCACACTGGTTTGCTCTTGGTAACCTTAAAAGGTTGTGTGTGGTAGCTGGGCGTTGGTGTGACGGTATTAGCTACTGCATAATTCATGCGTCTGCTCTTGTGAATGCAGCAGCCACATTGATCGACAGTTTTCAATGGAATCTATCTTCGTGTTTAATTATTTAGATCTCAAGCAGGTGGATATGTGGTGCACTGGATGACAAATTTGTTCATATGTACAAGAGTTTAAGTAGCATTTTAAAAGCCAACACTCCACCAAGTGCAATGACAGGATGATGTGAAATGTCTACTGGGACTTGCACACAGCTCACACCCTTTTTATAAACAAAGAATTATTTCAGGAGAAACTCATCTTACCTATATGCACAAACATGGGTTTTACTATTGTACTCGCATCTACTTTATTTTCATCATTTAAATAGGTAGGTATGTTACTAACAGACCAAGGATGACCCTTGATCGTAAAGGGTTTTTCCCTTCATACCTTTTAACGAGATATTGATTATCAATCACACATAACTGTCCTGTAGCTATAAATTAGAAAGGAATGATCTCACCACAACCTAACTTCTTCCGTCACATAAAAAAATTCACTGTTATATTTTTAGTAGTTGGAAGAAACTGGGACGATGACATCAAGGCCACATGCTGGAAATATGGATGACAAGTAGAAATGATCAATACTGACAATGTGGGCTCAAGGCGGGGTTTAGATAACCTAATATGACCTGACAAACACAGATTCGACCGATTGATTTCGACCGATTGATTACATCTTTTGAAATCTGATCAGCAATAACATTCGTTAGGGCTAGTATATTCACCTGCAATATTAGGGTTTATTTACTATCTATATTAGGCACTTGTTGTTGCAGTAGAATGACAAAACCTCTTTCTGATTTTGGCAAAAAAATCATCTTCACATCATCTTTAATTCATTTATTTAAAATACAATGGTTTCAAATCATGCCATGGTGGGTGGGTCATCCAGACAAAAAAATGCCTGTTGCATCTGTCTCCATTTTCTTTACACAATGGGTGCAATGAAATCTCTCTCGAGTCAAATGACAAATCTCAGAAATACTTCCTGTAAGGAAACGTACTCGAGTGTCTCATACAGCAAAGTTACTGCATTACTCAACGTAAATCAACTAGTTCTTTTTAATTCACTTTAAGATGATAGGTTGCCTGTTTTGGCAAGAGAAAATATGGACTCAAGGGCTATAACTCAAGACTGGAATTTTAGCACCGAGCCCTACTGTAATTAATCAAATCCAGACCATCCAAAATCAAACCACACAAGCGCCATTCAATTTACCATGGAGAGAGAGAGAGGGAGAGAGAGAGAGAGAGAGAGAGACTGACTGAAGGTGCAGTGGGCATCATATAAATAATACTGTGATATGTTACTGATCCATGTTGATAAATTATTTCACTTATCCAGAGAGGTCAGAGTTCATGGACAGCCACAAAACAGTGAGAGGAGCAATTTAAAGACTTCATAAAGAAACACTGGCAGACTGCACACCTGCAGCCTGCAATAAGCTGTGGCTGTGCATGAGTCAAACCATATGTGCTCTCCTGGATGAACAAATACACCTTAACATTTTAAACTACAACCCAGCCTTTAATCCATAAAACCAACACGCCCTGTAGTGTGAGTATTCATGTCACTTAAACAATGTACTGTATGTATCTGCAGCCACGTTCACTGACAAACAACTGAGATGCAGTGGAAAGTTACTGGTGCAGTGAAGAGGAGAAGGACCCAGCCGAATGACAATGGACGGATTATTCTACCCATGCTACCATAGATGCCAGGACACTTGTTATTGTCAGTGGAGGAAAGTTGTCTTGTGCTCCACAACGATGACTGCATAGGCAAATTTTATTTGCACTTCCTGTTTGGAAGGTTTAGCATTACATTACAGTACACTATTTTGAAATTAACATAAGTGCATCACGATTGCCTGGGTTTCATTGTAATCATTGCACTGATTCTAAACTCCAGTTCACCACAAAAGATGTAAATAAAGAGCAACAATAGTTCCTGACACTTTCCATCAATCACCCCAGTAACCTTTGTTTCTTCTGCTGCAGTCACATCGAATGCAAATTTTCGCATCGCACCGTGCCATTCACACCACAAGATCATCGTTTTATAGTATTCTTGTGTGCATTCATATCGATCGTGTCTACCAGGTACAAAGACTTTCTCGCTTGACGATTCCAAGAGAGACGATGTGACATCAGTCGGAGAATCTCAATGCTGATTGGTTTTCACACCATGGTATAAGGCGAAAGTTTTCGCCAAAGTTGACAATTTCCAACTGTAGCTCACACACACCCTGTCATCCGCCAATCCCACCATTTTCACTGCAAAGTGAAATGCAAAAGCTGGAGTGATGCTTCACATGAATGACATCTAAACATCACCTTTTACCCACTCAATGTTTCTAATGCACTTGCTGGCATTTAACCTTCATCAATATGCCATATTTCCATCACAAGCGCAAAATCTTAAATGATATTTAAAAAAAGAAGAAGAAAAATGTCTTTCTTTTAAGTGCACACATTGAAAATGTGCATTAAACAGGTAATCTAGTAGAATTTGACAGCTTTTGCTTAAAAAAACTGTGAATTTTAACTGTAACAGAACATTTCTACGCTCTCCCTTTCATCGTTTTTTTGTAACTAAACTCGCATTTACTTTTATCAGCGACCATCTTTCGTGGTGGGCGGGGAACGGCGGCGGGGTGCGGTGTCCCAGTCTGGTTATAGGTACCAGGTTTGCACCATATCCTACAGCAGACCCAGGAAGCTTCATGCAGGCTGCAGATGCCCCTCTGACAGGGCATATAGCTGGGGAAGCCCCTGTGATTCAACGGCTGATACGACGACAAATTGGAGATTGTTTGTTTTCCCTGGAAAACGTGCTAGAAAGCTTCCGCCCTCGGGGTTTCCTTGAACCCCTGCTCCGTTTATAATTACGGCTTTAGCTAGCAAGTTACTGTACTTCCAGTGACCTGCCGGTCGGCCCTCTTTCTGTTATAAGCCCTTATAACAAAGGTAGAATGGTGAATGTGGTCTTCAAACATCACTCAAACATAACACCCAAGAAAAACTGTTTCTACATACCCTCCGCCCGCGAGCGAAGATCGGACACGGTTCTTTGGACGGGCGGCATCGCTCCACGCAGAGCCGTGCGACGGCACCTGTCAAGCGGCCGATAGTTCTCCTCTCCCTGCGGGGCTGCTGCTCCTACTCAAACGTCAGGTTCTTTTTATTAAAAAAAAAAACCCGGCAAAAATTCAGCAGAGGGAGCTCTATCATGCGGGCTGTACTGCTGATAGTGAGATATATGTTAAGAGATACAGCCAACATTGGTTTCCCGGTGGTAAGAGAACCATGTTCAGAAGCCCAGCAGCATCATGGTTCCCCTCCCCTGCATCCCGGTTCACACGGCCGAGTTGGGAGTTCACACACGCCGTCACTTTGGAGGAGTGGAAACGGATTTACCACACACTGGAGAGAGAGGGATGGTGCCGCTTCACAATATGGACTGTACCACATTCACCGCAGCGAGAGGGGGTGTCGAACAAACGAATACATCGACATTTCACCGCTGCTAAGGCAATTTGTTTTCATGCACGCAAACATATTAAAGTCAAATGTCCGTTACTACTGGGTCCATTTACGACTGAGACGCATACAGGTTTTAAAAGCGACCAACAATTTATTGTTTGGTGTGAATCCCCCCTCTGCAGTAAGCGTTGTTCACAGATCGAAGACACAATAATAGTACTCTGTGGGTGGGAGTAGGGTTACCACAACTGAATCTGTCTTTATATATATGTATAATGTAGTTTTTATTAATGTTTAATACTTACTGCAGCGTTAGAAAATGACAACATTGCAACATTCAGTACGATTACTAATAGTTTTTATGCAGGAAATACGTTTATACTGACATCGATACCTCACAACGTTTGTTGATTCTCATTATTTCATTTTCTATCTATTTATCTACTCCCTTTTTGTTTAGATAAACTATTGTATAGGTGTTATTTCTTCAAGTAACTGAAAAAATATGCTGTGATCTTTTTTGGGGGGATTTATTAAACAATTTAATTTCTTCATTATATATTGTGCATTTTGTCCATGTAATGCAACTGTGTTCCTTTACACCACTTTATTGCAGAGGGAAATGAAACCTAATATAGTAACAATACAGGTTCAGTAAGTGAAAAAGTAGCATTTACAAATTAAGCCACCAAGCACATTTTTACAATACAATGTAAGTTAAATATTCTTGACATTTTATTACTGAATTACATTTTATTACTGAATTAATAAAATTACATTTTATTAATGTAATTCAGTAATAAAATTACATTTTATTACTGAATTACAAGGTGGGATATGGTCAAATTAAATGACTAATATCATCATCTACGCTTTTGTTGACCACAGTGTTACAACAAAGGCACATTAGAGCAACCTTGATTTGAGTATTTAGGGTTTAAAATATGTTTGCTAGTCAAGAAACACTTTCATTAAATCCAAAACTCCTATATTATGTTACTCAAAGGGGTCACCTTACATTACATTTTCTGATTAGGAATGTTTTTGAATATAAAATGTGGCAGAAATATGGCGCCTGCCACTTAAGGCGCCTATAGACTAAGGAATAAAATGATCAGTCCTGTCTATAAAAACTCAAAAACATATGAAAACAGGCCTGGGGAGTAGTTGTAAGTAGACACTTGAATCAGTCACTGTGTTATTATGTGATTATAGTCTAGAGAATAGCTCAGTGGCAGGTCTAATCCAGGGTGACTTACTCGACTTGCTTTTCATCCCTCATCGGTGTGTCACTCACACAAGTTTCCAAAAATAGAACACATGGAAAACAAACATAAATGCAAACCAAAAGAAGAAAGCTGCAAAAAAAAAAGACAAAAGCCTTCTCCTCTGCTCTGCACTGCTACAGTCACTGTGCATTCAATAAATCAAAGGGGGTTCTCATAGCCACTGCAGTTGAAATGCAAATGACACATGGAGACAGCATTTGTGCAGCAGCAGCACCACTGCAGTTGCCTGAGAGAAGTGCAGTTTCACGCCACATTTTTTTTTTCCTCATGTGTATACTTTTGCACTGGCAAGGATTTCATTCTAGCTGCGTGTCCCGATTGTGTGCATTTTTATTCACAAGTAGATTCCTTATTTGTGAGTGCACACTCTCATTTCCTGTATATCGTATAAGGGAAACATTTATGTGACAGACAAATCTGATCTCTGTGCTTATCTTTAAAAATTATAAACATACTTCTTTGAATATTATGAGGGAACAAGTGAGTCCATGAGAAGAAAAAGAGAATTAAACATAAACACAGGGGGCTTGTGTTACATAGCATCATCCAGAAATAAGAAATGAAGACATGAACATGTGCACCTCCTCCTGTGTCTGCTACAGACTCATCTTCACTAAAAAAACAAAAAAAAAATCCCTTTCTTCCCCCCCACTCCACCTAATTCAACATCAGCTCACCATCATGGGGATTTGGCTCTGTAGCTCCCACCGTTGCTAAGCAACAGTGGCAAGAATCCTGCCTCTTCATTGTACGTATGTGTGTGTGTGCGTGCTGGTTGTTGTGTTTTGTAGCATATCCAGACATGACAATGACTCGTTCGACCGGCTGCACCCGTTTCTACTTCTGTAGAGCGGTGTATCAATTACACGCAGCATGACATTTTTATTTCTTTTTTTAAAAAATCAGAACAACACACATCGGTTCACCATTCAGCTCCTCTCTCACCTTTGTTCTTCTCTCTTTCCTTCATATGATATTTCGTTGTAAATGTTTACTTTGGCTGGCTGCTGCAAAGAATAGAAAAGATCAACTGTATGCGATGAGTTGAAATGCATTTATAGGTCAGCAACTCTTTTCTCTGTTTTTTGTTTTGAAACTCTCAAACCCATTTAGGTAACAACTTAATATCCCCATCTGTGAATTTCAGACAAACTGAAGGACTAAGTGTTCTCTCACAGGTTGAGAAAATAGCCATAAAGTTGTTTTGGTTGCTTACAAAAATTATACTACAACGCTCAAAAGCATTTGGAGATACATAACTCATTGTGGAGGCAAAGCTGCTGAAAGAGTGATGGCTCAGCCCAATAAACTCATAATATTTGACAGGTTGTTTCTGGTCATCATACCTCAGTTATTACCTCGGCGGGAATCAGCATGTCATTGATTATATGATTAATCACTGTTCCCGTTTGTAAGGACTGATCAAACCAAGCCATCATCAGTCCGGCAGCTGCCTCCCTCTGCCTGCAGGGAGTGATTGGGCAGGAGGACGTTCAGCTGTAATTGAATTGCCTGCACTGTGCCTCCTTGTGGACGTTGATCCATGGTCAGGGAAGCATGAGGCACTCTGATAGACAGTTAATCACAAATGGCGAATCACTGTGGAGTCATTTTTCTTGAGCAGGGTTCACAGTTGTTCACCGATACTCATAACGAAGGGTTGACTTAATAAAATCTAGTAATAATAATGACGTTTGTTCAGTGTGATTTTGTCTTATTGCAACAACTCAGAGGTGAAGCGTAAAGATCACACTGGCAATCCATGAATACTCAAGCTGCACAAACTCAAATACTGCTTTCTTTGACTCAGCCGGGCAAACAAACAGCAATGAAAGGATTCATCTTTTCCAATGGCTTCTCTAATGGCAGCGGAGGCGTCAGGCGAGGCAACATTAACACCACTGATGAGGAGACTGAGAGACAAACTCCCGCGGTTGATTAGACTATTTAGAACGTTGAACAGAAGAAAATAAAAACAGGGTTCAAAAGCAGTGTTCATCATCTCATGTCTGCTGAAATGAGATAAAAACGGCTTCCCATGACATGGGTGTTGTTTCCCCCCTAAAGTCTAGATAAGGCCGGCATGTGTTTGCAGCAGGGCAGACACATGTCGGGCTTGTTTTCATGCATATTTGATGCATCGTTACTCATCTTCTCATCTGTTGTGTCGCTGTGAATGTGTTCACGTGATGTTTTTTGACAGAAACAAGTGAAGAAATTGACTCCCCATTACTTATTGTAATCTATGGGGTCTCTGGGAGACGGATGTTTGAGAGACTGCTCCTCCATGACATAAAAAACAACTTAAAATGAAATTAATGTGTAAAGACAGTTACCATTTTTATTCCAATTACTAGAACAGAACATTGTTGTTTAGCTGGGATGTGACATCAGCTTCATCCAAAAACTGATTATATTATATTGTATTATATTATATTGTATTGTATTGTATTGTATTATATTATATTATATTATATTATATTATGTTATGTTATGTTATGTTATGTTATATTATATTATATTATATTATATTATATTATATTATATTATATTATATTATATTATAATATGACCCTCATGTGTGGAGAATGAAGCAGTAGAAGATGGTTGGATGGATTATATTGATATCTATTCAAGAGTGTAACTTATACAATATCAGAATATCAGTAAGCAGCGAGAAACAGAAAAGTTTGTTTTCAAGTGAAGAACCTAAACAGCTCTTCATCAGTAATCTTTCATCATTGCGGGGACACTATTAGTGTCATAAAGCCTCGAAACAACCAAAAAGTTATAAGCTCAACAAAACCTCGTCCTAGAGTACTAGTTCAAATAAATACAGCTGCTCAGACACTACTTGCAAAGTGCAGACACCCGAATGGTTTCTTACATTGCCTAATAGCAGCACTAATGTACAGTGAGCCTTCGCAGGCCACACTGTAATAGCTGCTGTAGAGTTGTCAAAATGAAAGAGACTTTAAAGGAGAGTTAAGGTCACTGTGGATCAATAAAACCTGGAGCCGCAGCCAGACTCGTATTACTACTACAGTCTCACGATGTCACTAAATCTTAGTGTGACACTTGAGATGGATTTTGTCTAATGATCAGCGTGGGGTGATGTAAACACTCTGTGTGTGTGTGTGTGTGTGTGTGTGTCTTACCCAGGAGACAAACTGCAGCACTCAAACAGAGCGGCACTGTCACTGCTGCGTGCTGTCATCTCCGGGAAGCTGCTTCATCACCTGTGACACAGAAACAGGGGCTGAGGCGTCTCTGTATTGTGTCAGTGTGACACATTATATGGTCTGGTTCTCTTCTCCTCTGCTGTGTGTGACGACAGGGCCGGCGAACACCTGCGCTGCCACTCTGCGTGTAATACAGTAATCAGCAAGAGTCAGGGATTACACACTTGCTTACGTCATGAATCAAACGCACGTGGAAGATGTCACACTTTCGCGACGTCAGAATGAAAACAAATGGGTCACTGGCTAGAAAAAACACTTGAGATGGAGCCTTAATTGTCTTAAAACGTTTTAAGCGCGGAGTCTGTGGAGAAATGTGTTATTTATTCTTCGTTTATTCTTCGTTTTGTATCTGTTTACTTTTCTGTGGGTGTACTCTGTATATCTATGCAAACATTTGTCTCTCTGCAAGGCAACTTTATGCAATATTAATCCAATTTAATGACTTAAGTGTGTGTTCAAGTGAAGTTTGTTCATAAGTGATTTACAAATTAAAATTTTGATCTGATGATGGCATTAAATGAAAAGTTATTATTATCTGGCACGTCTGCTTAAATACTAAATATTAAGGCAACAATTAAGTGAAAGCTGGCTCCAATTAAGTCTGTTCATCTTCTGGTAACCATGTGTGTCTGTGCTAAATATCATGACAAAACTATTAGTATTTGTTGAACTATGGACACACCTCACGTCTCATTCATTCATTAATTTTTGTTTTCAATAAAAACTAAACTCACATACATTCACAGTATATTAAAAACAAAAACCAATACAATAATGGTCAAAATAAATGGATATCAGAATAATAAACCTCTCAATATCAATGTAATGTAAAAAAAAAAAAGTAAATAAAAAGCAGCAAGAGCATTTTAACTGTGTCATGTTATGGGCTGTTTATTTTCCTTCTTTAAAGCTTCACTGTGTAACTTCTGTCGCTAGCAATATTCTGCTTTAGCTTTGGTTAAAAAAACAAAAAAACAACTGTGTAAACTGCGATGAATAATTCAAAGACAACGATCATTTTACTTGAGCTTAGCTTGCCGGGTTGCCATGGTGGAAATGCATGTATTATTTACTGGCAGTGTGAGTCTGAGTGTAAGGCAGCTTACGGACACTCAGTCATTTTTAGATCTGTTCCCTCAGCAGCAGCAGCAGCAGCAGCAGCCAGGATTAAACATAGTTGTAATCCATGGGAAACAAAGTCGTGTGTCTGAGCTGCGCGCTCACTTCTGAGTGAGAAGCAGGGAGCTACAGTGCAGCGTCGTGGACCATGTAAAACAGCCGAGGGTTCGCAATGGAGGCGACGATAGTGACGGCAGAGCAGGAGAAGCCACAGAAGCGGGTGAGGTTCCGCGTGGCTTCGGGGAACAGTGGCCGGGTGTTGAAGGAGATGTTCAAGGATGAGGGGCCTTCAGATTCCCTGGAGTCCGACTGCACCAGCAGCTCTGACGCCGAGCGGGCCAGCACCCCCTCCACAAGTGGAGATCCCCACGGACACCTGTACGGATACCTGGGCTCGGAGCTGGATGACAGTGAGTGTGAGCCTGATGAGCTGCTCATGTACGCTGGGGCCACCAAGGACTGGATGTTCAACACAAAGAGAGTCAACATCCTCAGTAAAAATGGGACCGTGAGGGGGGTCAAGCACAAAGTCAGCGCAGGTCAGACGCTGTTTGAAAGCCTTCCCAGTTGCAGCAGTGTAAGTAGTTTACACCTGACTGGACCTTGTCTAATCGAATTCAGTTTAAATCTGTTTTATCAAATCACTTTTTTGGGGTTTCCTGAAGTTCCCGTCAGTGCCTGCGAGTCCTCGTCCTCAAGTCTAGTTACAGGTATGAACTACAAGCGGGAGATAAAGGCTCACAATAGAGGACAAGGTCGCAGAGCAATTAAAGATTGATGATGCATTTCGCTAAGAGTTTCACGAGAAACTAATCAGGTTAATGAATTCTCAGCGCTTCGCTTTCTACTGTCCGCCGACGGACAGAGAACTGTTTGCTATTCTGATGGTGGAGGAACAGGTCATATCCAAGAAACGGTTCCACTGCTGAGTGATATCAGGCGGAGATGCCTTGTAGGCGAGATAAAGCTTCTCACCGTGATTAAGTGAGATTATCTTTCTTTAAGGGTGAAGTTCAAATGCTTATCAAGGTGAAGCCACGTCAGCTGGCCTCAGTGGAAAACTTATGTGCGCGTTAATGCTTTAATTGACTTATATTGGGCATCATATTCAAGAAACAAATAGATGTGTTTGTCGCTCTAGTTTGATCTGTTTTTAATTGTCATATAATGTTTTTATCATTGCGCGCTGTGTTCAGCAGAGCTTTGAACTTAATCCACTCATCCAAACATACTGTATTATTGACAAATGTATAGTCATTTGAATGGCCTGCATTAATTAGAAGAGAGAATTAATACATTTAAAGTTTAAAGATTTAGGGGGGGGGTGTTGTTTGGTGTTTTTAATGTATAAAATACTTATAGAGGGTCAGTGTGTTATATAAATAAGACAATGTTTCAGTGATATGAATGAGGACAGTAGAGAAAAGTGTCGTATAAGTGACACTAAAATAATATAATATAACTTTACCACGCTGACAGAAAGTGTAACCCTAATAGCTGAATAGTCAAAGTGAAACAGATAAAAACGTGAACTTGACCAGCACCATGATGAGGTTTTGTAACTGTAACTTCCTCTAGCCGTCAGTTTCGTCTGATAATGCAGTTCTTTATTGTCTTCTCCTCTAAATGGGAACCTAATTTACAAATTTGACATAATGTTCTATTGAAGAAGACCTGAAACTAGTGATTGAGAAGAAAAATGTTCACTGCGGTCATAAAACAAGTCAGATGTGGGATTATTTCCTCATACACTTACATTCAAACCGAGTCATCCCGTGGTGGCTGCTGAATAAACAGTATATTCTTACTTCCTGTTTGGTTTCAACAAGCATACAGGAAGACTATATTGTCTACTTTTTGTGTTAGGTTTATAAATATTGTGCCTCAGAAAGACAGTAAACGTTAAACCTCTGAAAAACATTCATTATAGGATCAATTTCTCTTGTCTACTCTCCAAACAATGCAACAAGCGGAACACAATCTACTGCATTTACAGCAAGAAAGCAGAAGTACCAAATACACACCAGCTTTAAAAACAAACCGGAACTGCTCTTTCCTGTCAACAGGAGATTGTCTGGGTCAGATACACGTAGTACGTTCATAGTACGTTTGGATTTAAGGAGTCTGTAGTCAGGGGCACTCGCTCACTGTGAATCTTCTAAGGGATTTTCCTATTAAACTATTATTTTGTTACTTAACGCAAACATTTTTAGCACAGCACACTGAAGAAAAAAACAATAATCTAGACTTGGTTAATCTGCACCACATGTGCAGATACACTGTATTAAAGGAAACTCCTGTGTTTTCATAGGTGGAGTTGTCACTCGAGTTTGGGCGGATTGTGATCTACACGACCAGCTTCCGCGTGGTGAGGACCACGTTTGAGCGCTGTGAGCTGGTCAGAAAGATCTTCCAGAACCACAGGGTCAAGTTTGTGGAGAGGAACATTGCTCTGGACATCGAGTACGGGAAGGAGTTGGAGGAGCGGTGCAAACGGGTGGGAGAACCTCCTTCACTACCTGTCGTGTTCATCGATGGACACTACCTTGGGGTCCGTCAACGATACTCCCTCCTTGTGATATTTGTTATCGGTCGTTGTCTAAGTGAGTTCACTGCTGATTCTGGGATTAAACTTGTTTTGCAGGGTGCTGAGAAAATACTTGGTATGAATGAATCAGGGGAACTTCAAGACCTTCTGACAAAAATTGAGGTAGGTTTGCTTTGGAAATCACGCCCTGAATAATTAAAATGGATGATTTTCCCAGTGAATCAGGTCGAGTCAAGCACTTTGGTTTGACACATATTGACGTTCAATTATTCATAACTTCAGACTGACGGAACGTCATGTTTGCTCAGGCAGCATATGTAATATTAAAGCGTGAGGTGATTATACAGTCATAATAATAAATCAACACTTCGCCCCAAAGCCATGAAGATGAAGACGGCGGCAAACAGGAGCGGTCGTTCCCACACACTTGTCACGTCATCCATAAAACATGAGCGAAATGCAACGTTAAACATGCATGTACATCAATACGTGACCGTCACTAATGGAGGGCTTGCTATTGATTCCGCTTGCAACACGTTTTTGTCCAAAGTCTGAGACGCACCAGTGATATTGATCTGCGGAACAAACTGAGTTTGCGGCCAGTCACATAAGCACAAGCGCTGCCATTCGCTGTGGCTTTCACTTTAATCTGGTATTTAGCTCCAACAAAAGCCTTAATAAAGGAGAACAATGTGATGACATTTAACTCACTGCAGGCTGTTGAAAGGTCATTGCATTCACTATTTAGTCCTGTCTACATCTGTGCAAAATTGTGGGTACAGTAGTATATCTGCAATGTTATAAATCAAAGCAATAGTTTGACCTTTTGGAAAGTAGCATACAATTAGCATTGTCCTTTAGATGTAAACATAGATATCATCCTGCTCTCTGTCTGCTTAAATGTGCCGCTGCAGGTGGTTAGCTTATCTTAGCTTATCTTAGCTTAGCACAAAGATGAGACAAGATGAAATAACAAAGCACATTTAGCAGCACCTTTAAGCGCCACGATAATAAACTCTTTTTTCAATTCATGGCAAACTAAAGTGTGAAAAAACACAAATGCCAACAACAATATGGAAAAGAACAGAAAAAACATCCGGGAGTGTGGTTAGCTCACTATGTAGCATCGTTAGCATGCTGCTAGCATAATTATTGTAGGTATCTTACTGTCTTGTGTTATGTGTTGTGAACATAACTTAAGAAAACAAGAAACTAAAAGTTATATTTTATTATAATTTTGAATTTAAGAGATGTTAACTTCAAAAAAAGTATTTATAAATGTTTGTGAG
Source organism: Solea senegalensis (assembly GCF_019176455.1). Classification (NCBI taxonomy): domain Eukaryota; kingdom Metazoa; phylum Chordata; class Actinopteri; order Pleuronectiformes; family Soleidae; genus Solea; species Solea senegalensis. Next base: position 4,729,831 of record NC_058032.1, read on the forward strand.
GTTAAATCTGTGGAACGGTTTGGGTGATGGCCTGCAGCAAATTAATCGTGTGAAAAGCAACACAAAACAATACATTTTTGTGATTAAATGGATGACAATAGTTTTTTCTTTTTGTGCATTCACAGCTTTTGCATTTTATAACATTTATTGACATTTCTATGGTTTCTGCCCAGTCAGGAGCTTAAAGTGCAGTCAGTAATCATAGAACAGAACCTTTAGACTTTAGACACTTTTCCAACTTTAACGCTCGTAATTACAATCCAAAGGATTATGCACTGCTAATATTAACACAGCATATAGGCCTGCTTTTGCTTTTATGTGCTTTTATTTTGCTCTGTATCATTTTTAAATGCTTTCTACATTTATTGGTTTGTATTGCATCATTCTCTACAGCACTTTGGTCAACCTCGGTTGTTTTTGAATGCACTCTACAGTTGAGGATGAAATCATTAGTTATTGTTTAAAAGGTATTTCCCAAGTGCTGTTAAACAGCTTTTTCATACATCCTAGGTTTATTTTAGAACTTAAACTGAAATGATTCCACAAAAAACAAAAACTACCAGGGTCAAAATGATTAGCCCGCTTGAGAACAGACCTTTTTATTGAGCCATAGCACAAACCACTGTTGTGTAATGATGTGCTTAACTTTGTAATGGTCAAAACTTTTAAAAAAATGAAGTTAAAACTGAGACTTCTCTCCCAATTTACACTCCAGTAAGGGTGTCACAGCTGTCACTTGAGAAAGCACCATGCCAAAAAAGAAAGAAATCAGTTCAGAAAAAGGATACGTTTGAGATGAGTTGAGTTCCAACCATCCAGGAAACCACCAGTAAAATATAAAATAAGCCGTTTTAGAAACAAAATGTCTGCTGGGAGTCTGACTGTGAGTGGGTTCAAGGGAAGTCCACTGCAGCTGGGATGATGATGAGGACCAATTAGGTCCCAGCATCCACCTAAATACTCACACACATGTCATTCAGACAAACATACACACCTGCAACCCATCTCACACTCACCCTCGTCACCACCCTGGGGTCGTAACACCTCTGGTGTCCCGTTAACTTCAGGATGAAGCAACTGCTTCAAGAAAGAGAAATGAAATAATATGAAAAATAAACACTTCAAATTAAAAACACAAGTGTGAAGTGTGTATGAAAAACAACCTGCTTATAAGGAAAATCCTCCAGGGGGAGTTTGAATAAGTACAAGACGTCTGACCAATGTCTGACCTTTTGTTTGATTAACGATTTTCTTGGGCCTTAAATGTATTAAAAGCGGGTTTAAGTTAGATTTTATGAGGTGTTTAGAGGATGAACTGAACTGGATACTTGGTAAGTTCATGTATATTTACTGTGCCGGAATTCAAGTGTCCCTGATCGTCTCACCTAACTTTTAAATCATTCAGACAAAATTAAACCCTCATACTTTGGGTTTTTCACCCAGTGTTGGATTTTCCAGTGTGAATCATTTAAAAAACAAAAAAAATAAAGGATATTTATTCACTTCCCAGAGGGTGCAGCATCCCCAGACGTGCCAGACCTGTGGGGGCTTCGCCTTCATCCCATGCCCGATGTGCCATGGCAGCAAAATGTCCGTGTTCCGCAACTGCTTCACGGATTCCTTCAAAGCCCTCAAGTGCACTTCCTGCAACGAGAACGGTCTGCAGGCCTGTGTGAGCTGCAGCCAGTGAGATTTTGTCATGTGCCTGACCCAGAATCCCTCCCTCACCTCCTTCTCTGGGACCTTAGGACCCTGAACTGGACTAAAACACAAGCAGAGACACACGAAACACAGCAGGACTCTTCTTCCATGGCCATTGTTAGTTACAAAAAAAGAAAAAAAAAAAAGAATAAAAACAAATTTGTAATAAAAATCTGTGAATTTCAGCTCTTTATATAAATGGGTAATTTCTTCGTTTCTTCAAACACTGAGGAGTCACGAACTATAGCGTCACCTCAAGTAAACTTCAGCTTGTTTGTTAATTAGTGACGAGGCTCCTTCATTAACAAAGCTCTCATCACTAATCCCATATCAGACAGACTTACGGAGAGCGGACACTCAGGACAGAGAGGGAAAGTCAAGGGCTCAATTTGCAAAGGAGAGAAGGCCTGAAAGTGGAGACTGGACTCATTCATTTTATAGTTACATCAGTTGTACAGTAGTGTGACACACACACACTTGCACACATTTAAATAATAAATCAGGGGCATCCGTTATTTCAGATATTTTTAATGGCTCCTTTAGCAAACATAGACAGTCATTAACTATACATACTTACTTACTGTATATATGGAAGAATACTTTTTGAAAAGCAGGTTTAACTAAACCTATACATTTTATCAAGATATTTACATACATAAATATTCTTCTAACCGCATATACTAACCTAAACATGTGAATAAATAAAAGGGGAAACCTAAATCAATGTCAAAATCTCTATGATCTAAATATTTCAGGTGGAAATCTGTGCTGATATAATTAGAATTTTTTTTTGAAAACAAATTAAATACATGGATGATTTAGTGTACCCTTAATTCCCTTAAGACAACATATACTGCAACTTAATATAAATATGTATATATGTATATATGTGTATATATACATATATGTGTACTTTTACATGTTTTATTTCAAATGATTAATCAACTACTTAACATACAGATGTAACTGGTACGGAACTATTTAATTTTAACTGTGCTATAATGATGACAGATATAGAAAAAACACATTTTAAATAGACCACACAGCAGCATTAACATTAATAAACGATTATAAAATCACACATTTGAGTTCCTCGTGGACACATGAGGGAGAAGTTTGTTTGGATTAAGGCTGCAGTGCAGGGAAAAATCATTAAAAATGAATCTTTTCTTAAATCCAGATGATTAGAAGCAGGATGGAAATACCGTCAATGAGAGCGGCGTGATGTGTTCAGAAAACTGTCTGGATTATTTCGAAACATAAGCCTGTTTATTTTTGGGGGGTAAAATGTCAGACTGTTGTTCTGTGACATGAGATGCTCACGCTGGCTAATCCAGAAGTAGCACAGTGCAGTGTAACTAATCGGTTCAATAATGTAGTGGCTGCAAAGGGGGACGTGGCTTTGCACTGAATAATTCAATCCGAGGGGGAACTTCATGTGCTTCCATTTTCCTTTTAACCCTTAAAAAAACAAAAAAAAACAAGCAGTGGATTCTTGTGTGTGTCGGACTGCTGCAGAACCAAAGTCTGTGCAGTGTCCACAGTCCCTGAAGATCACACACAGTCCTTCCTCGCTTCTCTCTCGCTCTCTCTAAACGGATGATGTCATTTTGCTGTCTGCCGTCCAGGGAGTCAGGGAAACGCAGCTTAGCTCTCTGTGCTGTCATAGCCCTGTACAATGCTGCTTGAACATGATAAGACAAGGCAGCACTGTAAAGAGGCTAAAAGCACAGAGCAGGGAGGAGGAGGAGGTGGAGGAGGAGGAGGAGGAGGAGGAGGAGGAGGAGGAGGATGCTCATCTGCCATGAAGACTTTCCCTGCCATCAAACACTAAACCTGATCCTGAACCTGTGACTGAAAAAAACACAGCAACCACATCACAAACACATGGTTAGTGTAGCTATTCTTCTTAGGACACTGCATTGACTTACAGTCATTTGAACACCATTAACAAAGACCCTTAACCCCAACCCTTACCTTAACCACAATTCAAATCTTAGTCCTAAACTTAACCTGGACCTTCAGAAATGAGGTTCTGCCTCATTGGGACCAGATTTTGGTTTCCATGAAGGACTACGGGTCCTGACAATGCGTGTGTTTATGCCAGAAAAGGTCCTTAACACACACACGGTTGGTGTAGCTATTCTTCTCAGGACACTGCATTTACTTCCATTCATTTGGACAGCCTTAAACAAAGAATTATCCCTTTACCTCTAACCTTAACCATAACCAGTTCTTCAGAAGTGAGGTTTTGCCTCATCAGGACCAGGTTTTGGTCTCCTTGAGGATTACTGGTCCTGACAATGTCCTTAAGAGGCGACAAATACAAGAACACACACACTCACACAGTTGGCATAGCTATTCTTCTTAGGACACTGCATTGACTTCCATTCATTTGGACTGCTTTAAACAAAGCCTTAGCCCTTTATCCTTAACCATAATTTTAAATCTTAGTCCTAAACCAGGTTTTGGTCTCCTTGAGGACTACTGGTCCTGACAAGGTCTGTGTTTATGCCAGAAAAGGTCCTTAAGAGGAGAACGAACGCACACACACACACACGCAGGTGAATGAGGTCATGTTTTGTGCATATGGACAATGGGATGTGTTGATTTGACACCGCTGCACAAAACCTCGTTGTTGTTTTTTGTTTAATTACAAACGAGATTTTGTTTGTTCTGCAGCAAACAACAAAAGAGAGGATTTTCAGGGTTGGTGATGAAGGAGAAGCTGCATGAAAATCTCAGTCCCCGACTGTGCAGCTTCACTGCGCCCCCATCCGTGTGCAGCTGGAGGTTCATCACATACTGTGGAGATGGAGGGGGTGAAAAAAAAAAACCCCACAAAGAAACAGAAACAGGATCGAAAAACATCCGTTTTTCTTTATTTATTAAAAAAAATTGGGACGCAGTGACAGCGGTGATGTGACGTGCAGAGGGGGTTGTGTTGTCAGGCGTTTTTTTCCCCCTCTTATAATAATAATTATAATAATGAAAATAATGAGGCAAAATCAGCATTATTTTCTGATTTAAAAAAAAATGTAAAAATAAATGATGATTGTTCAATGAACGTGCACACGCGACCTTTCGTTCCTGTGCGGAGACATGGAAGGAAACGAGAGATGGGCAGTGGCACTGGCACGAGCTGACTGACTCGGGAATGGTATGACGAGACATGACACTGATAATAATGTTCGTGCAACAACCAGACAACATGGAATGGTCAAAAACCTGCACTGCTGTTTTGTCCGCACCGCCTCCGCGCTCCGGTTCTCGGCGACAAAAGAAAAAACCCAAACCAAAACAAAAGCATATTTCAGTCGAGTGGTTTATAGCGTGGTCCGGCCGCGATGCCTGTGCGTAATGTTTTGAATGGTCGGTCAATGCGCAGACTGGTTGGAAATGACTGTTTTTTTTATTGACGTCAGCGCACAGGCGAGTCCCCTCCTCCTCCTCCTCCTCTTCATCCCTCCCATCCCTCTTTCTCTCTCTTCTCTACAACTGCACCATCTAATGGACTCGGGTTTTACATCCCAGGCTCATCCAAAAACACGAGGCTTGAAAACGAACCTCTTCACTGTGTCCACATGTGGTCAATGACATAATTCTATTCATAAACCATGGATTAGAGTTCCTAGGATCAGGGGCGTAAGAGCTCAGGGGGCCCCTGAAGCCCACACCTCTGCTACTATCAATAACTTTATTTATCCTACAATTTTAGTGGGGCCCTGAAGCCAAATAACACAGGCTATTACTGTATGTGATGTCTTTAAAGGGCCCCTTAGGCTATGCCATCTTCTCCTGATATCTTGACAGGGGCCCTCTGTTAAATAACACTGGTTATGTTATGTGATATAGCTTAATCTGGCCCTTCAGTCATGTATCACAGGCTATTACTGTATGTGATGTCAATAAAGGGCCCCTTAGGCTACGCCATCTTCTCCTGATGTCTTAACTGGGGCCCCTCAGTCAAATAACGAAGGTTATGATACATGATATAGCTTAATAGGGCCCCTCAGTCATATGCCATGGGTTATGTTGCTCACCTCTGATGTCCGAAAGGGGCCCCTCAGGCTGTTATCCACCCCTGATGCCTTTCCAGGGACCCTCAGTCAAATAACAAAGGTTATGTTACAGTATATGATGTAGCTTAATCGGGCCCCTCAGTCATATACTTATACTACATTTAAATCACATCACGTGGCTATAATTAGGCATGAGACATCACTGTATTGACGCAGAAACGTTCATGTGCGCATCATGACACCACTACTGTATAATAATCACTTAAGCTATTCATTCATTCATTTGTGGAGAGAGCTGGAGCCGAGATTCCAAGGTACAACAACAACGCACACAGGTCACCGTCTTATCACAAGGTCAACACACAAAACAACCAAAGTACCAATGCATAAGCAAACATTGTGGCTGCCTCGGGCCCCCGGGGCCGCCAAGCGACTGTTTTGTGAAATGATTTCATTCCGTCAGTGGTAACCATACAAAGATTCGACAACATTTAAACAGATACTGCTACTTCAGCGGACAGTTGAATGTTCCATAAAATGTAGAAAATGATGGGAAATGTTGATCCAAACCTCAAAATGATGACGTTTCCTAATGTTTAGTTCTGCTCACCGTCACTGGAGTAAAGAGACCAGAGCATGGTCACATTTAAGAAGCTGAAATTACAGAAGCATTTTTGATAATTGATTATTTGTTGCAGAACTATGAAAGTGTCCAAAAACCCCAATCCGCATATCTCCGGTACCCATGAAAAGGGGAGAACATTCAAAGAAACAAGTCAGTGACAGTGAGGGAAAGGAATATAATTTAATAAATTACTTCAAATGTATTCCAAGTCCTTCAGCAGCGGCAACATCGTACTAACCAAAGGTAAATATGAAATTGTTCACACCTTCAAAAATACAAGTCCACCTTTCCAGTAACGCTGAAATGACTCAGGGGTCAAAGAGTTGTTTGATTTTAGAAACCAGAGCACAGCTATATGTGTGTGTGTGTGTGTTTAACAGCAGAAACACTTTGTGTTTTTGGTACACACTGTGACACCCTGCAAAATGGCAGATTGATTAAAAAGGAAGGGGGGGAGGGGGGGCTGGTTCATTTGCCTGCTTATTTACACCGAGTGGATCCTTCATTACTTCACTTATCTGTCGATCAGCAGTCGACCAGAACCAGGAAAAAGTGACCAGACGTCTAAATTTGGAGAACGTTGGCGTTCAGCTGCCCACTGTATATCATGTCATGTCCACACTGAATGATTTGAACTTCTGCAAAGATAAAGACGACCACTACGTGTTCATTTACTAGTTGTGTTAGTTAGACTTTTAACTTTACCTCCTAATTTTTTTGTTGTTGTTGTTGTTCTGCACAAGCGGACGCTCGTCGGAGTGCTTCTGTATTAAACGTCAGTTCAGTCCTTAACTCTATTATATTACAAATTAAATCTCAACAACCTGAAATTTGCAAGCTTTTTCGGTAACGGCAATAAAATCTAGTCATAGTAAACTCTGTTGTTCTGCATTATCAGCACCTCACGTTATTTTTTACATTAAAAAGAAAAGAAAAAATATCGTCTACTAATTAAATAGTTCAGCACAAATACGTAGCTCTCAGGTTTCCCTTGTATTAATGAACCTGTCATTGTACTTCAAGCTTAATGTTAAGAGAAAGTCTAGTGAGTGATTACTGGTCCTTGTTGGTTTTGATTCAGATGTATTTCCACCACATCCAGACACATTCATGGCAATTCAAGCAATTCAAAAGGTTTTTACACTTTTCTTAAAATCCGGGGGAGACGGCTAACACAGTCCTCTCAGTCTGAGACTCAGGTTGAACATCTAGTGAAAGCTAAGTGAAGATGAAGTAACAGACCCGGTCTTATGGGAACGGAGGTTGTAGAACTTTACAGTAAGACACGATGACATGTGCAGAGACTGATGCTTGTTTCATGGCTGTCGCAGATCGTGAAGGTGGCCTCGCTCCTCATTTCACCTTCCTCAAGTTTCCTCAGCAGACGCCAGGGAGGATTATAGTATCTCCAAATCTACGTGGCGAACCTCTGGGTTACGTTGCTGTGAAGGAGCAAAGCAGAAGTAGATAACGCATGCATGTGTCCGACACTGCTTAAAAGTACAACGTTGATGTGCAAATAGATTCCAACAAATCAACAAACGCAAGTGTTTCTAGGTTTATGTTTCGGGTACCTTGAGTTCTTTCTCCAAACGGTCCACTTCGGCTCCCAGCGTGTCAATGATGTTCTCCCCGTGTTTCAGCATGAAGTTCTCCAGCTCCTCAGGAGTCTTGACCTGCTGGATTTCCTGTCGAGACAAAAAAACAAAAGCACACACACTGAGGCGACATTTTATTCATTTGAAAATGGTGTTTTCAGGTTCCAGATGAGCTTTTCAGCTTCACAAATATCAATTTGGTGATGCATCAACATCCCTCATCATGCAATATGATAATCAATAAGCCAGGGCAAATTTTGATATTTTAATTATTAAATGAAGGCGCTATAAAAGGAAAGAGTTGCCGCAAGTTTCACTCGCTGGGCGTCACACTCCTGGTGGAGGCACTGCTCAACTGAATGAGGGTAAACTTGGGCGGAAGTTACCCGGCTCGAAGACGGGGGAGTTTACGGCGGGATAATGGTGGAGAAAGCTACGTAAAGAGATGCTCCATCCATGTTCAATACGCAGACTTTATGCACTTTCTTCTCCACGTTGTGAATAAACAGAACTTGTTCCCATAAAGTTTCCAGACAAAAAGGTGCTCTGGCTCATGTTTAATACAAAATCAAATAACGTGGATTTAGCCTTAACTTTTTAAGTAAATACACAGGTGAATTATCTGGGGGTTAAACAAAATCAATCCTTCCTAACTGCAAAAAAGGGACAATAACGCAGTTAAACTGCCTCGAAATACAGAATACTCGGTCGATGTTAGATTTCTTTCAAAGCTTCAGTACAGTAAAGTGAAGTGAGTATTAAGTGCTAAATGTGTGTAACTGCAGGAGGTCAGCAGGCAAAGCAGTGCACCCCAGAGTGCACAGTAAGTGTCCGTAGATGACGTGCTCTCAATAGAGAGGAGAGAGAGAGAGAGAGAGACGTCTGATAGTCTGTTCAACCTCAGCAGAAGCACAAACATCAACCACATGAACTCTTGTCGTTAAGTTTTTATAAATGATATGAACACAGGGGGAATTGTATTAAAAAGATGGTTTTCTTTACCACTTGGTATCATCGTAGACACATTTCTAGATAAAACAATTATAACAAATGTTTACCATCAACGTTCAAAAGTGAAAAACCACTCACAAAAAGGATTTGGTCAATGTCTTGTTTTTCCAGATACGAGCGTGTCACAACACGGCCGTCAAAGTCAACTTCAGCCTTGAAACGCACTTTACTCAGTCCTATGTCAGTGGCCTTCACATCGTGGATGGCTCTGCATGGAAAAAAGGAAAACATGACAGAAAAATCACAACGGAAACACAATGTGTTCATAACAAAAACCTCCCTATAATGTTAGGATAGAGGAAGTGTGATGACAGTGTTACAGTCCATCTACAGATTCTGAAAAGCTTTTAAAAACAGGGATTCAATTTTATAAAGTCTTGAAAATACATATGTCCTGCAAAACCCATGTCATGTTGTGACTGAGGCATTAATCCCCGATTAAAGCTGTCCCTGAAGACGTTTGCAGATTAAATCTAGTGAATACCAGGTAGTCCATTTTAAGCTTGAATGACACTCATTAACCGTAGGAGACTGTAGTGACACTGCGAGGATTTGAAATCAACAACACCTGCTAAGTGTCCCTATAGACAGCATCATGTGACTGTGTGTGTGCGTATCTTCTCGTTTGCTGACCTTACGGCTGGGTCGTTCTCCAGGAACTCTGTGAGCTTCTGTACACGCTCAGGCTGTATGGAGCGTCCCAGCAGAGCCTCGGTGTTGGTGTAGATGAGGAAGGCCGAGACGGCGCCCAGCAGTGTGCCCACGCCGAGCGAGCCCAAGCTGTCATAGTACGGGTTACCTGAGGAAAACACGCGACAAATAAAGAAAAAGTCGGTCAAACTTTAGGAACGTGAATGTGAACGAGACCATCAGAGTGAGGAAGAAAGGGCATTTAAGGGACAGTGAATGTGGCGTGGTGGTTTGGTGTGAGACACTGCTGATCCACTAGGACTTTCACACATAACCATCTCTAGGTTTAACAGAGACAGGTCTGGGTGAAAAAGGCCGAGTCGATGCCAGAGGTAACAGCAGCAAAAGACCACACTGGTGCTGCTTATGCCACTTTATTGTGCACCTAAGTGGGTGTAGATTTAACATGAAGTGAAGTATCTGTGTCTTTTTTTTTTTACCTTACCTGTGAGTGAGGTGAGTCCCATGCAGCCAGCAGCCAAGATGACTCCTAAAACAGCAGCGGTGTCCTCCAGCAGCACGACGTTAGTGCTGGGGTCACGACTCTGCATCACTGCACATAACAAACAACACAAGACCACAGTCACACATGGAATTGAGCATGAGCAACTTCTGGCAAAGAGAAAAAAACAAATGTTTAACAGCCATCTTGTTATAGGCAAAGGTCATTCAAAAACAGTGTCACGTGTAATTCAACTCAATTACAATTCAGTCCTTGCCTCCTGCACCTCAGTCGCGAAGTGCTTAGTAATCTGAAACTTGACCATCACAGATAATTCCACGTGTACACAGCAATGCAGGTACTAATGTCACAGTATTTTGTGTTGCCTTTACCATATTCGTAAAAAGATAGCCCATGCTGGAGGGCACTTCTCTTTATCTCATTGACGGCGACAAGTAGCGTGGCTGAGAAAGAATAAAACGAAAAGAGACGTTACACTCGGTACACTCCTATTCAAAACATCAAAAGTCAGTTCATCTTCGCTAACTCACCTCCTTCAGACACCAGAGAACCCGCCAAAATACAGTAAGCCTGTAAGACAAAAACCAAACAGGGCACGTCATTGGTATCCTTCAAAAGATGTTCTCCGACAGACGGGAGCTGGCCCAGACACACACACACACTCACTCACCCATAACAGTGACTGGATGGGCTCTGGGTGCAGCAGTCCCATGATACCATGATACCACGAGAGGCCAGCTCCCATCATAAAAATGCCCACGCCACTGATGAGGGAGGCAATGTAGCGCATGTTGGAGAATCCGTACCTGAAAAACACACCACAGAAAAAAAAAAAGCTTGTACAGTCGATATTTAGAGACAAACGTTGTTTTTAATACTGCAATCTGTGACATTACATACATATACATGTACACAATCTTGTGTGAAATCATCTTCTTTCCAGTAGTGAAAAGTAAGGTGTGGTGCTTACGGGTGCCCAGCGTCCGGGTTGCGGACGGACTGGCTGATTCCCAGGGCGAGCAGACCCTGGTTGCAGGTGTCGGCCAGAGAGTGGATGGCCTCGGAGAACATGCTGGCAGATCCGGTGTACACCCAAGCCAGGAGCTTAAAGAAGAAGTTCAGCCCATTGCTGAGGACGAGGATGAAGCAGTCAGGGTTTGTTATCAGAGACATTCCATGTTCTAAGAGATGTGGCAGAGGTTCTTCAGAGATTTATCGTGTTTTACAGGCCCTGCCGATCAACTCTGAACAAATGTGATCAAATGAATGGTTATGTACAGAGCGACGCATGAATGTCATTAACTTCCAAGGCATAAAAACAAGAAAACAGTCAAAAGAAATTAAAGATTTGTAAGGCCGTATCTTTTATCTTGTGAGTTTTAGTAAACTATGTCAGAGACATCAATCTGAACCATCAATTACAGTAAAGGAGCTTGTGTGTGTGTACATGCATGTAGTAGGATTTGGTTTAAAGAATAAAGTTTAGAGAATAAAGTTTAGGTTAGGGTTATGGTAAAGTTTGGGGATTAACTGTGATGGTTAAATTTAGGACTGAGTTTCATTGTGTGTATATGTCTTATCTTTGACTGCTGTACAACAGGAAAAGACAGACAGAAAATATACTTTAGTGCAGTAGCAAATGTTGGATCCCAATAAAATAAAGACAAATCTGACCAAGGACCACATACACGACAAGTCACTCAGACTTGATTTGTAAAATATCAGACTTGCTTTGTTCACACATCAATGAAACAAAAGTCAGATGTGTGAACGTAGCCTAATTTGGACTGAAAACAGAATTTGCAACACTTTTACTTGTGTCAGTTTTTCTTTTTTGATTAGAATTTGTGAAAAACTATTCACAGCTTTTACGCCCAGATCTGGCATCTCCTGAAATGTGATCTTCACTAACGAAGTCCTGTGTGTCTTTGTCTGTCGTTCATGTGACTGCACATGTCCACTAACACTAACACAATCATCCTAATCCGACAGGCCACATGACCTCATGTGAGATGAAGTCTGATGCCGTTCCCAATTCAAGTTCATAAACCTTTAACTCCTCTTTCTCACTAATCCAAAACCTCCCCACTGTGCGTGCCACAGCTCAAGCTCAGTTAAGTCTCAAAGTTCAGAAAAATGTCACAGCAACACAAAACAGCACTCGGGGGGGGAAAAACTGATGTGAGGATTAAAAACTTACATGCATATAGCGACCATGACCACTTTCCCCGGTCCCTGCAGAAACGTTGCCCTCTGGCCTGATCGAGGCTTTAGGAAACAAGGAAACGTGACAATTAAAATGTGGAGTAAACGAGCAATAGCGCACGCACACACATTCAGACTGAATAAACTCTGGATTGACAAAAAGAAAGGGAAAAGGGTCCACAAACGAGATGCTGTCCCAAAGATACTCTTCATTAGAAACCATTTAAAAAGGGATGGTAATGGTGAAGATGTGTTTTTAAAGAGAGCCACAGCAAAGAGCAGTAGGCATATTACACAAAATCCTGTCTGCATGACAATTAAGAGTGTAAAACTGTACTGTGCAAAAGTCCTCACTTAGCCCCAATGGGCCTGCAATTACATAGAAAATCTGGGAAATTCCTTTTTAGGTAATCAATATATTGTCAATTATTTCAATATTTTATTTATTAGTCTGTTTTTTTAATAATTAAAACAAGCTTTCTAATGTTTCAGTTTCATTAAAACCGAATCGTTTTCCTTTGTGGTCAAAACAAGACATTCAAGATCATAATTTCCAGGTTTGGGAAACCCCTATAAACATTTTATGACATTTTATGGACCAAACAACTACTCAATTAATTATGAAAATAATATTCGACTTGATCTCTTCAAGTGGGGATTCACTACATAAACAAGCCAGCAGGGTACAGACTATAACCATGACATGTCAGAGGAAAACAGAAATAACTGCAGCATTATGCGCTATAGACTGGAACGTCCATGAATGTCAGCAGACAATGCCGTTGTCATACAGTAGCAGTGACCTCTACAACGGGGACAAAGGTCACACAAACACCACCTGCTGTTATGAGAGCACAATACACGACCGCCCACTTCACTACTTTCCCTTTCACATTTAAAAAAAAAACTTGGAGACTTCATCATATAATCAAACAAACTGACAGGGAAGAAACAAAAGTCATCACCTTTGTGTTTCCCCAGAAGTCTTTGTATTCTTTCAGCAATTGCTGATTGCGAAACGTGTCTGGAGATCAGAGAATGAAATACAAATGATACAATTCACCAATAAGAAAAAAGGTTGGGGCAAAATAACTCACACACTATAATCTGAATTAATTTAACAACAAACATCTACTATTTATTGATAATTGTTTAAGATATTTTTCAAGGGAAACATTCTAAAATGTGAGAATTTGTTCCCCAATTCAATTGTTCTTGTTGTCAAAAGTAACAAATTAAAAGGGTGTAACAAAAAGAACATGTGGGGGAGGGGTGTGAATAAAACAGAGGTGACATTAAACTTGACAAAAAATTGTCAGTATAATAATAGACAATGTCAATGAGTTGACATTGTGGTCTGGCACAAACAATGATCAAGTTAATGACTGACAGATTAATCGGTCAAATTAGCCAATACAAACACCTTTTAGCACAGCGTTGGATGAGAAGATTAATACCACACACATACACACTCATACATGCTTCCAATTATCTTAGCTTAGCATAATACACATCAAAATCTGACTTTGTGACATGTTTTTCAAAATGTTTATTCACATTCTCAAAAGATGTGCATGCAGCCAGAAAAAAAGGAGACATACTTTCATGATATTCTCTCTCCACCTCTTTCCTGACATTTTTCTCTCGGGCTAAAGCTTCATGGCTTCCCCAAACGTCCAGTGCTCTGATAATCACAAAGAGAAATAAAAGAAATGAGGGAAAGTTAAAAATAGCAATGGAAACTGTTGCTTCAAAGAATAACTGTATGGAATATGTATTCTGTATGCTCGTAGAGATGAGAACTAACTTGGCCTCAACGTCTGACCGCAAGAAGACAGTGAAAGCCTCTGTGTCTTCGTGGGGGCTGCGTCTTCTGATCTTGCGAAGTTGCTCCAGATCACTGTGAACACATGAGCAGAGGGGGTGAGAAAACCGATCCAGGAAGACTTTGGTTAAATGATGTTAGCCAGTCGTTCATTAGTTAATATGAGCAGCATGTTCACTGATTAACTGCAGTCAAGGAATGTGTGCTACAGTTGAAGGATGTCTGCATCTTAGCAAACCCTGAGGAGACTGGGTGCATTTACATGCATGTCAAAAGTCGGACTAGGACAATATTTCAGTTTTCTTACTGTCATGCAAACACGTTAGTCCAATTAAAATTGAGCCTAAATCATACTAACATACCTGGATAATGCGATTCATAGTCCGATTACTTCTGCAAGTATTCGCTTAGTCGCAATGGAGTCGGACTTGGTCACAGTTTACTCCCTGGTTTTTGACCCAGAAGGAGACGACTTATAAACTGCAGTACTGTTGCCGAAAATCATACTGCGGTGGCGTCTTTCTAAGGACAACACAGCAACCACAAGAGCAATACTCCATCTAATTTGTATAACGATTAACATGTACAGCAGATAAGAAACATCCATTTCACCGTCCACATCGCCACTCTTTTGACATAAAAGGTAAAACGGGAAACGCACTAGCTTATAGAGAGATACCTACAAAGGCAGAGTCAGACGTACGGCCAATAAGTCAATTTTCTCCTCAGAATGTATACAACTCTGCAAGTTGCCCGATTGCCTGTCTTAGTCGGACTATGGCCTTAGCTCGAAATTAACTGTGCATGTACACGTACAGAGTGACTATTTAATATTGTTCATTCATCTAGGCACTGACATTACAGAGTTAATTACAGTGTTTTCACTCACATTAAACTTTACATTGATCTTTGATGGACAGGTATTACCTTGATTTGAGGCAGAACTCATTCATGGCTCTGACTGCTGTGATAAAGTTGTTCTGAGTGTACTTGGCTCCATAATCCCTTTTCTTCAGCACTGCCCGAACTGCATATAACAACAGAGGGAAAATGAGGCAAGCCAGAAAATCGTACCCACAGTGTGAACAGTACAAAGCATTGTTCAATACCTTTCACTTGAATCTGCTCAGCTTTAGTCAAGGCCTGAGGTGTGAAACCTACACAGGGAGACAAACGTAAAGAAAGAATGGGTTCATAAAGGGTAACGACAAAACAGTGTCTCAGCTAAACAGAGTAAATGACATTCGTGGCAGTGGCAGACATAATGGTAAGAACAGAAAAACAAGTTGATGGAGACAGTAGTTTGTTACCTAATGGGGTTTTTGCAGCACTGGACAGGATATTTTCTGCTGATGGAGCACCATCTGATGTGGATTTCGGAGGACCATCTTTGCTGCTGCCAGAGGAGGTAGAGTAGTATTGCACTTTGCTCAGTCCTAAAGAAGCAACGCGGCAGTCTGGAAGGCTGAACCACAGACAGTGTACGCCTCTGCTCTGCCATCCTGTGAGACACAACGTGTTTGAATGTAAACATGAAAAACACTCAACTTAAGTTTAGCGATTATCAAAATAATTGGTGATTAATACTGTAATTGACTGATAATCAATAATAATATAATACTTTCTGTTGGTAGTTGTTACATCATTACATACAGATACTGGTGTTCTAATGCTGCTCAAAACTATGCTTTTCACGTTCTCAATGTTGTTGTTTACAGTCAACAAAAAGGTTTAAGCTATGTGAAGTCCTAGTTTCTCTGTTTTGGTTCAACTGTTAAACTGTGTAATTGTTAATTCATAATTCTATATGATTCAATGATTAGTTGTTGCAGCCATACCAACAATTATTGTCATTGCTGGTGAATCTCTTCATAAATCAATGTTATTAAAACACCATGTTTGTCGCGTGTTATAAAAGCTATAGGTATTCACTCTGCAAGGTACAATTCCAAGCTTGTTGAATTGATTGTCAATTATAAAAAGGTATGCTACAAAAACGTAATAACTTAAAATCTAATTGACTAAACGTTTTAGCAGGGTAGTAGCACAACATAGCGTGTAACAAATGTGTAGCTCAGGTCTTGTAGCCGCTGGATGCGAGTGTCCTCACCGTGGCACAGCTGGGGAAACCTCGGGCACCGCTGTGACAGGAACGCCCTGTTCTGTATGGAGACCCTGCCGAAGACATGCCACGGTCTGTGGGCCAAGCTGGGGAACATCCTCGCTGTGGCGGAGCTCGGCACCGGAGAGTAGGAACTTGCTAGGCAGAGTCACAAACAGCCGCCGGTCACTGCCTTGTTAGCATGAGTCCGCATGTCATTCAGAGACGGTTCATACCTCGCCTCTCGACACCTAACGGCGCCATAAGACAGAGACGTTAACAGGACAACAAGCAAACTCAAATGTTCCCCACAGCTAACACTAAACTCTGTACCGCTGCTGCTGCTCAGCTAATGACGCCTCTGACGCTGCTGCGGCTATCTAGCTCAGTATGCTAACATCGTTAGCACCGACTAACAAGTGCTCTTTTAACAATTTAACTTACTCAAAAAAGCATCTGCAACTGACTACTGTATAGATCTAGACAAAGTCATTAGTAAAAAAACATTACCTTATGTCTGTGAAGAATGTCCCGCATCGTTTGTGTCCATTTTGTGAATCTATGACCAAATCTATGGATGATACACGGCTATAAACACATGCACACGTGACCTTTTTCTTCTTCGGTTTTAACAATGTAGAACAAGTATTAGACGCATGACCACCACCTCCTGCTCCGGAGTGTAAATATACGATTATAACTTGTCCACAACGACTTCATTCGGCTTTCGTGACCAGTGACACACGTCACGGACGTTGGCGGTGTTCTCGTGAGACCGCCTGGGTTCCGATCACGTTTCATTAGAACGTTAACTGATATCGCGAGATTATATAAAGCTGCGAGAGGGTCACCTTTGTTCCATGACTAAACACAAAGACAGTGTTCATGTAACAGACTATGTTTAGATATATTGTAGATATTTAAAGTGTCTTTAATGATTATATGCACACACATATGTGTCCTCACAGACATCGCCTACTAATGTATAAATATTAAGACTTTTAAGTATCTTTATAGACATGTTTTATTTTTCACATAAATCTGTAAATATGAATTAATACCCAGTCTATTTTTATACTGAAATTAAACAGATTTCATCTTAGATTTGGCTTGGCAGAAGGGTCACTCTTAGGTTAAAGCAGGAGCACCAAAGCAGGGCACAAAATGCCCAACCCACTCACACAGGGAGAGGCAGTCATGGGAGAGCCATAGCGACACGCCACACAATTAAAACAACACAAAGCTGAGTCACACACAGGAGGATAAAAGATTTTCAATAAGTAAGACAAACCTGCCAGGTTTATTGAATCTTGAAAACTGTACAGTGGATTTACACTATGACCTTTCATTGGTAGTAAATAGGGGCCACAAGAAGCAGCAGTGCTCATACATGACAAATCACAAAACACACAATACAATATAAGAGAGGAGAGGTCTTCTGCTTCTCATTCACTTG
Source organism: Solea senegalensis (assembly GCF_019176455.1). Taxonomy (NCBI): domain Eukaryota; kingdom Metazoa; phylum Chordata; class Actinopteri; order Pleuronectiformes; family Soleidae; genus Solea; species Solea senegalensis. The sequence continues at coordinate 4,747,528 of NC_058032.1, forward strand.
ACAACAATACCGGCAGATCCACCACTTCCATTCCATGATCCTTCAAATGTACAGTTTAAGGAGGCCATGACTCTTGGTCCATTTAGATGGAAAATTAGAAATGAAGGATTCAGTGTTCACAAATAAGGTCACTTAAATGAAAGAAAATTGGAAGTATATAGGTTTTTTATCCTAAAAAAAAAAGACCAGCTGTCAAGCTGTAGTGAGAGCGATGAAGACCGCTTGCTTTAACGCATGGTGACAAATTCTTCAGATGAGGTGGGGTGAATGGCAATAGTCTTGTCAAAGTCTGCTTTGGTAGCGCCCATTTTGATGGCCACAGAAAAACCCTGCAGCATCTCGTCGCAGCCCAGGCCCTGCATGTGCAGGCCCACCACCTGAGGACACAAGACAATTCAAATTCAGTATTCGTTGTCAATCATAATCACTCGCTATTGTGTATTAGAGGCAAACATATGGACATTGTGCATGACGTTGCTTTTACCTTCTCCTCCTTGCCCACACACACCAGCTTCATGATGCACTGACTCTTCCTGCTTGTGATAGCGTGATACATTGGAGTGAAAGAAGTCTTGTAGATCTTCAAATTCTCCTTTCCCCAAGATGTGATGGCCTCCTCTGTTTCATGAACACAACATGTTTAGGAATTGTTGTTTTGAAACATTAATGTCAATGTGTTTGTGCCCATTAGAGCAGAAATCATTAAGTGATTATGACATCAATTCTCAGCTATTTTGATAGTCCATTGATCAGTTTGAGTGTTCATTAAAGCTCTCTGATTTTCCAACTTCTTAAATATGAATACTTTCTGATTTCTTTGTCCCAGCGGAGATTAATCGATGATGAAAATATCTGTTAGCTGCAGCTCTAGTACTCACCTTCTGTGAGGCCCACTGTGCCGATGGGTGGGTGGCTGAACACCACTGTGGGAATACTGGAGTAGTCCAACTTGGAGTCCTTCTTGCCCTCAAACAGTCTGTGTGCCAGCTTTCTGCCCGCAGCAATGGCAACTGACAAAACATGCAACATAAAAAAGAATCCAAATTCATATAAATGGCCTACAAATGTTTAATCTGCCTACAAATTATCTCAAACTAATCACAATCCCATGATTTTGAACTATCACAGGTGTTTTAATCTGCACTATTTTGTGAAAAATTACTTTTACTTATTGCAAATCTAATTTCACAGTGTGATAGTGTATTGATAGATTTCTTTTGTTTGTTTTTGTTCAGGCACATCTAGTCTCTAAGAATCAGAATCAGAATACTTCTGTAATCCCAGAGGAAATTGTTTAGTTGCAGTTGCTCCGTCACGTCACAATCAATAACTTAAGAAAAGAGAGAAAGCAACCAAACCACCAAAGTAAACCCACTAATTAGAGGCTTATACTACAAGAAAGAGCACAACAATTTGAATAAATAAATAAATTAATTAAGAGCACCAAAAAGAAAGCAAAAAATGAAAATTAAATTTATGTATATATATATACACATGTATATATATATATATATATATACACATATATATATATATATATATATATATATATATATATATAAATTTATTCAAACTCTCAGTGTTAGAAAACCTCAGCATCCGCTTTCAAACTCTAGTACTTGCTACACTCGTGGTTTTAACATGTGTAGAGTGATTTGTGTGGTGAGACACAAACCATAAATCTTCCTACCGGGTGTGAGAAGAGCTTTGCCACAAACATCTCCCAACGCGTAGATCCCAGATCGATTGGTGTTCTGGAATTCATCCACAATGATGTGACCTCTTTCATCTGTATCCACACCCTACAAACAAGTTGGAAATGTGTTATGTTCGATTATTCTGTGCACATTTTAATGAACACTTCATGGTGCTGACTTGAAGAGGGTCAAACTGAAATATGAAATTAAGAACCAGAGAATATAAATTTATTGACTTTGCTTACATTAAGCGTTTGTTCTTTTCTTTATATTGTATTAAAATATGTACTTCATTTGTTAAACTGCATATCAGACTATGCTTAAAATCAATAAAGAAATTGTGAAAAAAAAAGAAAAGAAAAACAGAGTCAAACTGTTTCATATGAACCCGAATACACAGGAAAACGGGTCCTCACTGAACACTGTGGTGATGTTTTAGCTTGGTTTTAAGTCAACAAATTGTGGCGTTGGTCATAAAACAATGTTGAGTTACTTAGGCATCAGTTAGAAAAGCCTATTCAATTTTACTTCCTTTAAATGGACAATCTGGTCACTCACTTCTCTGCTGCCAGCAATGAAACACGGCTTCGACTCCATCCACACTACTATGTTTTTTTTAAGACAAAAAAACACCTGTGTGCAGGTGAACGTTTGGGCTCTGTATCAGAAGTAATCTGAGTACATACTAGCACACCTAAAAACCCATAATGTGTGACCACGCAGGTACACTGGGCATGTCTGGGCCCGTGAAAAACAGAAAAGCAGACTCTCCTTTCCCCTCCCTGGTTGTTTACTTAGTTTCACAAAGCACTCACAATGAAAGACACCAACATTGAGAAGTGAAAGCAAGGATTTCTTTTAGCAGGGCGATACTGAGGTCAAAGTAACCTTTTCCTTTTCCTTCTTAGCTGAAAAGTCGATTGTCTAGAATGAAGATTGAAGAACCAGACAGGATGTGAATATAAGTAACTACATCAAGGTTTCCAAATGTCTCCGTTTCAGCAAGTTCAGACTAAAATGCTCCACTGGAGATTATGGACAGCAGCAATTTCAAACGCAACCAACTACTACTCTTAAATGTGAATATTTTCTTCTTGTCTTTGCTCCACATGACAAAGAAATCATTAAAACTGAATCGTTTCAGTTTGTGGACAAAACAAGACATTTGAGAACATCGTCATTTCCAGGTTCGACAAACACCGATCGACATTTCTTAACGTTTTCTGACATTTTATGAACCAAGAGACTGCTCGATGAATCGAGAAAATAATCAACGGATTAATCAACTAACGATCAAATAATCGTTAGTTGCAGCCTGGTTATATTTAAACTCTGCATATATAACTAGTGTTAAACAATAACAACTTTCTCAGACAGCATAACAACTTTCTATCACCGTATATGAACAGTGATTGCTGCTGCAACCAATTTCTGCAAGGGGACATATAAAGTATCTATTTGTCTATTTTTAGTTTGTCTATATGTTCACTTCCATTTTGAAAGTGAACATATTGTGAAAATGTCTCACTAACAGACAGTTACCGTCTTGCTGAGGTTCAGGCCAGCGGTGTTGGGCTGCCGGCCGATGGCCCACAGAAGACAGTCCACTTCCTGGATGGTGCTGATCTTCTCCTCGCCGTTATTCTTCTCCGCGTCTTTGGTGACGAGCGTCACCTCCAGGCCCTTGTCCGTCTTACTCACGGACTTCACCTGCGAGTTCTTCCACAAGTCTATGCCAGAGTTTTGCAGCTCTTTGGTGCAGTTTGCACTTATGAGGCTGTCGAAGTTCCTCAGAACCTGCAGAGAAAAGAGAAAACAAAGACAAGCACAAATAACGATTATATTAAATCATTATTAAATAAAAATCACTGAGCTTAGTGTTTTAGTTTGTGTTGTCATTTCTTTACCCCCGTTTGCCGAATAATGAGAGATGTTTTGGAGCCCAGAGTGGAGAGGATGCCTGCCATCTCCACTGCGATGTAACCAGCACCCACAACCACACTGCGTCTGTTGGAAACAGCATTTTAGTTAATAAACACAAATGCTCCTAATTAATGGTCTTCAATATACTCTACAGAGAATTTAACATAAGCTTACTTTGGCAGAGTTTCAAGTTCAAAAAAGCCGTCGCTGGTAATACCCAGACTTGCCCCTGAAATGATTTTGGCACAAAACAAACTGATAAATAAATTAAAAAATAGTGTTTAACACAAAGATGATTGCTGTTTATAGAGTATAGAGTCTGACCTGGAACTTCAGCATCATTCATAAGAGAAGGCTGCCCTCCAGTGGCAATGAGGATGTGCGGCGCTGTGTACTTTCTCCCGTCGACCTCCACTGTCGGCTCAGGGTCATCTGTGAACCTGGCAAAACCTTGAATGAATTGGATTTTAGCCTGTAAAAAAGGAGCAAATGACATTGTTTTTGCTCTCCATTCTCCATTATTGGTCCAGAAATGAGAGAAAATATGTTCAGGAGTGAAGAGATTGAGATACATGAATTGTCAATACCTTGTCAAGATTGTTGCGATAAATGTGGTTCAGGCGGCCAACGTAAGCATCTCTTTTGGCCTTGAGAGTTCTGCAAACACAAAGGGAAGATTGTTTATTTTTCTCACATGTGACTCACTGAAAGATGCATTTAAATTTACTAGGGTTGCAATGATTAATTTCTCTGTCTTTTTTAAAAAAATAATTAGAACATGCCGTCTATATTTTCTTTTTCTTTATTTCATTCAGAGTGACTCATTTGGGTTTGCGGACAAAACAAGACACCTGGGAAACACCATTTGAATAAAAAAAACAAACCTGATGGATTCATCGTTAGTTACAGCCTTAAAACCAATCCATCCTGCAGATTTTTGTGGATAAAACAATTTCAGACATCATTTTCAGCAACATTTACAGTAGTCGCTGCCACTGCCAGTATTAGAATAATTACAATATTATGGCCAAATAGAAAGAAGCGATTTGATCTTTGCCCACTCAGAGTGATAAAATAAAACTAAGTAAAATGCTTCAAAAATACACACTTCAAAAATATAATTTTCAAAACTCTGGCTTACAGATAACACTGCTAAACTTTTTGAGGTAAATTGGCAGCTGCTAAATTCAATTGCCCGCCCCCCCATTATTTTGTGCTGCGACACCATGACCGGTGTTTGCTATGGCAACAGGCATGTAGCCACTCCTTCCAGGGGCCTTGTCTAAACAGTCTCTCCCTTTGACTGAAATAAGTTCACAAACACAGAGAAACAGAGATGACAAAAGAGTGAAGCAACAAAAGATGTCATAGACATAGGAAGTGGTGCAGTGAGTGAGTCAAATGGATCCACCTTTGTTCCAGAAACCAACAAGTTACAAAAGAGCTCATTGTGAGTGAAAAAAAGAACCAAAAAAAAAAAAAAGTGAGAAGAAACGGTAACTTACTCCCAACTGAAACGGACATTTTCCACGTCAAAGCCGTAATCGCTGTGGTCGTGGAGATACTCAGCATGAACTGCTGCGTTCCACATAACCTGTGAAGACAGCGAAAAGGTACGGTTAAGGAGTTAACCGCTGGGTGACGCAAATATTAAAAACTATGTCTCGTGCAACAGGAAAAGAAAGAATATCATATACTGTACCTTCTTTGGGACGCAGCCAACGTTGACCTGAAAAACATAGAAACACAAGCAAATTAGCTCAGTGTAAACCTGATCAAACAGTAACTGCATGTCACACAGAAAAGACAAGCTGGAATTTAATGTTTTGATTGTATGTTGTACAGTTAAATGAAAAGCTTAGGACTAGGATAAGATACTAAAACTTGACTAATTAATTACTAAATGAATCGTCAACTATTTTGATAATGGAGTGTTTTCAGAAAAGGTTTTCAGATTTCTCAGCTTCTTCAATGTGAATATGTTCTGGTTTCTTTGCTCCATATAATAAAAAACTCATTAAAACTGAATCATTTTGGTTTGTGGAAGAAAGACATATGAGAGCATCGTCATTTCCACGATTACTTGGTAATGAAAAGAAGCAGTAGTTGCAGCTCTAATAAAAGGATTTTTGCCAAATCCAGCACCTGATCTGACCAATGATAAACCAACACGGGTAACCAGAGAGGAGAGACTTATACTGTACATCTTCTTTATCTCTCTCTCTCCAAGGTTAAATTTCCTTTTGTCTCTGCTTTTCATTTTTAATTTAGTTATTTACCACATGCCACCTAGTGTGAGTGAATGTGAATCATTAAACAAACAACCACAACGAAATAAAGGATCTTTTTTTTAATGATTTCTCCCTTCACATGAGTTTCATCTCACTTAAAAACAGAGACAGGACTTGTAGCTGCTGTGGCTAAATGTCTGACAGACATTTTCACTAATATGAACGTGTTATAATAGTCAAACATAAAAGAAGACATAATGGAGCGTTTTATCAGTTTGTAATTGTCAGCCTTAAGGTCAGCTTCTATCCTGCAAATGTAATCATGTCTTAATCCTTTTCTATGATTTGTGTGTCTATGCAAACTTGTTTAAAAGCAGTAAATGTGCAATAAATGAGATTATTGACACAAATCTGAAGCAACGTCTCATCACATCTGCTTGCTTAAATGAACTGAAAGATAACTTCTGTGGGGGTGAACAACTGTGCCATAATTAAACATTAAAGCTATGTCACCAGCTTCAACAAACTACCGCCTGGAGATCAACTGTATGACAATGGCAAAACTGAAGTGGAAAAAAGTGATTTGAAGAAGTGGTGATTGGTCCTAATTACATAAACGCAGGTCATTTAGGTTAGTGTCAAACAACCAACAATGTTTGTTTTATATACGCAAAACCTTCTACAAACGCAGCCCACTATGAACTGTGTCATGAGTTAAATAATCGTCAACAATTTTGATAATTGTTGAATCAGTTTGAGTGTTTTTGTTTTTTTACATTTTCTACATATACAGTCTTAGTGAATTATTTTGAAGGCAAGGCAGCTTGATTTTTAACCATCTTATTGGCTTAATTTGGCATTTTTTTGACATTTGTATAATGTTAGTATTATTATTATAATAGTTTATTACCTTTGTAATATCACAAACGTGTTATTAACGTGTTTGCGACAGACACTGTCATGTTTTTGTACCACTATACAACATTTTTGGCAACACCAGACATGTTTTGTACGATTAATATACAGAAATGTGACACTAACATGCACATCCTCGTGCACATTCTCCTAAAAGCGTAGGGAGACCGCTCTGCTTTCTAAACAAAAATAACTACATCTCAGCACGTTTGTTCCATGCCGTTGACGTTGGTAAAGTGAAGGACAGCGGCTGTGTGTTTGTTTTGTGGCTCTTTACTCACGCAGGTACCTCCGAGTTTGTGACTCTCGATCACGGCGGCGTTTGCTCCGAGCTCGGACGCTCTCCGGGCTCCGGCCAAACCTCCGCTGCCGCCGCCGATCACCAGGAAGTCGAAGCGGGTGGTCGCGTCTGAGGCCATGTTGTTGCGTCGAAGCACCGCGAATGAGTGTCTGCAAAAGGACGAGAGAAGCGACTCAACCCGGTGATGAGTCTGTGTTCTTCTGGTTAACTGGACTAAAACTGCCATTACCAGGAAGCTAACAGTGGTGTGTGTGTGTGTGTGTGTGTGTGACGCACAGACATGGGAGGGTCAATGAAAACCTACTGCTGTGTCATTGTGAATTGCAACAATATTTTTTTTTAACTTTTTTTGTCAATTTAAACCATATTTAAATGTACAAACAACAGGACACTAAAGAAGAGGTGACATTAATATAAAAGTATTGCGTTTCCTTAACATTTTAGCTAGGCAACTACTTTTAAAAGATGACAAACTAGCATGACTCAGCTCTCAAAACCATGACTAAGCAAATTTGTGAATACTTCTATTTTTTTTAAAACTGCCATTTCTGTACCTCTACGATGGTAACATCAACATGTTATGTATGTTGTTTTAAATCATATACAAGGGCAGCCCACTGCCAAAAGGAAAAGGAATTGGCCTTGTCACTGGTTCAAATCCTAGGACAGGTCAATGACTGGGGTGCCCCTGCGCAAGATGATATAAGATAAGATAGCCCTTTATTTGTCCCGTAGTGGGGAAATTTACATTGTTACAGCAGCAAATACAATAAAGATAAAGATAAATAATAAACATGCATTAGCAAAAAAGTACAATATATAAAGATATTAACACTAACACTTTGTACATATATAATTAAAAGTGTACATTATGGACAGTTTTCAGAATATACACAGTATGGGCTTGATATTTAGAGTAGGTATCCAAGGCATCCAATCCCCCACTACTCTCCTGGGCACAGTTAAGCGGGGTAAAATGCATAAGTCAAAAACGTTTGTGTGTGTGTGTTCAAATCTGACTACTTCTAATTTTTAGAAGACTTTTGTAAATCAGATCATAATTTACAAACTTTAAATCACATAAAAGTCTAATTTAGAATATTGCATAATTAAAACATAATTTACAAAATTAAAATCTCATCAAAGAAGACTTCAGGAAAATGTTCACTGATGTTATAGATCAAATTACTATTGTTTGTTTTACAACCAGTGGTGTCACCCCCTGGTTGCTAACTAGAGTTGAGAAGTTCTCTTTTTACTCTTTTTACTGACTCGGATCTTTTACTCTTGGACAGTAAATTGAATGAATCTTTTTTGTGTCATTTCATTCATTTTTACAGCGGGTGGCGCTGTTGCCCTCTTGTGGGCGTTGTAAAAAAGACCGCGGTTCTCAAACACTTAATACTGAAGGCAACATGGTTCGCTCCAGCTGACAAAGTATAATAAACAAAATGCCACAAGCAATTCAAACCATATGAAAACATAGGAAAGGAAATACACACCACAATAAAGTGACTTGTGTCCTGTATCCTCCCTGCCATTGTTGTTTAACAGCGTGACGGTGTCCTGGGAGCTGTCACGTGGCGTGAAAATTAACGAATCACTCACTGAGACGACTCATTACTCCCGAGTCAAATAAAAGATTAGTTCATATTGAACGACACATCACTGTTGCTAACTGATAGCTAACTGATAATTTTTTAATATTTCCTGGGCTTTATTTTTCAAACAGGAAGCCTTAGTCCATTTTCATACAACAGCTATTGTTTTAAACATTTACACACATAAACCCAAAAGGTCCAGTGTTTAAGAATTATTTAGTGACATCTAACGTTTGTAAATGTGTCAGCCTAAGTCTCAAACACCATGTGTATCACTCACCTCTGCAAAGCCAGAGACACAGACACAGTGGGGTTCAGTCTGCAGGTTCGTATTAACAGCATGTTTTTATTTGTTTCTAGTACATTTTAATCTGCATTAATTTTGTTGACACCTCTCTTTCTCTCTTTCTCTCTGTCTGTCTGTCTGTCTGTCTCACTCTCACTCTATGGTAAAAACGCCTGTGGCGTCTTCTTGTCAACACAATAACTACAAGCTTCTAACGCTTTCCTGTGTCACAAGACAGTGAACAGAACGCGCAATCACCCGAGCTTCCGGTACGTGTCAAAACAAGAGCCCAGTGTTGACGAATTACTGAGAAAGCTGCACATAGTAGTAGTCTGAATTGCTGGCGGGAGGTGGGAAAGTTCGAGAGGATTAACAACGTAAAATCACAAAATACTATAATATATAATAACATTTTTCACCTCACCTTAAACGGCTGGCATGAGTCTTAACACCTTCTACTGCCACCTTCTGTCTTGGAGTGTAAACACATGAACGCGTTATCCCCTCAACTGACACGGTAGACTGTTTAAGGTACATTATGTAAGACATACAGTATATTTAGTCATGTATATCTGATTAACTGAACTTGTTGAACTGAAGCAGACAACAATGAAACAGGCAGTATATTCATAATTTTGACTTTTGGCTCATGTTTGACTTCTCATTGACTTCTAAAACCAACCTCAGTTAGCCAAAGTGCTTTACAGACAGAACAAATACAAATAACAATAAGAGAAAGCAACAAGTGCAACTGAAAAAACAACAACATATACAGTGCTTAACAAATGTATTAGACCAGCTGTCATAAAAACGAGAAAACTATAAATGTTATTGTTATGTATTTGGCAAATAACAAACTGTATTCACATTTTGAGACGCTCATTGCTTCCCCAAGAATTCAGAAATTAATCGAGCACAACATTGAACCACAAAAACTAATGTTTCTGTCAAGGAATGCAAGTAAATAACTATAATTTGACATCTTAATCAAGAAATAATCATGTGCTTTACTTCCTGTACATTTGAAAATTCATAGATAACAACAATAATAATTACATTTTAGCATTATAAATTCTACATTCTGGTGTATTAACCATTACATAAACATAAAAAATTAGTTTGATAATTACCATTGCTGTTCATTTAGGGCAGCTGTGACTTTGGCCGGTCGTCTAATAAATTTGTACATGTACACTTACTAAGTAATACAATAACAAACATAATAAAACATTAAAATTAATAAATATAAATAGACTAAACCTGCAAAATTAAACCAAAGTAAAAAAACAATTGTCTCGGTAGCTCTTGCATGTGAAGGAAACAATATAAAATTATGACACAAAACGTTTATATTATATACATATAAAATCAATCACATTCTGTTTTATTCTATTCTATTCTATCACCTATCAAGAAAAACTACACATTTCAGATCAAATGCTCCTTCAGGTGTAAAAAAAATAAAACAGCATGAAATCTGAGATTTAATCAGAATTCTGAGAAAAAAGTCTGATTTATTGAGATTAAAGTCAGAATTCTGTCTTTAATCCCAGAATTCATGCTGTTTTATTTTTTTTTACATGTGAAGGAACATTTGATCTGAAATGTGTAGATTTTTTTCTTGATAGGTGATAGAACTTACTACTTACTACTCTTCCGTACATACATAAGGGAAATTAAATGTACAATATTATTAAACAAAAAAAAAGGGAGAATGCGATACATTGTTGTCGGTCAATGGTCAGTTTTTGACACTTTATTTTGAAGGCGGCAGCAGCTGTTTCCGTAATCGCCGTCCGTTGCTAGCACAGAGGGATAGATTCTGAGCTAAAATAAAAACGGCTCGGTTGGCAGTGTTGACAAGCACTACTATCACATCCAAATAAAGGATTTTAAAGGGATTTTTGCCTCGAAAACATTGAAACAACATACCACAGCGGCCCGTGCAGTGTCCCCCGAGCAGGTACGTGCGAGTGAGGTTTGTCTGTTTCGTAAAGGTTTTACAGCTGAAATGCGGGCCGTCGTGTCTGCGACCCTTAGCTGTGGTCAGGTAGGGCCTTTCCCCTGCGCTCAGAGGAGGTTAGGAGGAATAATTTTATAAGAGGTGGATAGAATGCACACTAGTTAACCGCTCGGAATCTCTTTAGCTTTATTAAACAATCCGTGTTGTGCAGAGGAAATGGCTTCAGGCGTAGATCAAAAGCAACATGAGTGTGTGCGGGGGGGAGGGAGTCGATGGGCCTCAAAGCTCTGTGTGTTTACAGTCTATTTACATTCATGTCAATAAAGCTTTTTCCCCTCACGTTCTCTTCTTCCAGGGGGCAAACAAAGCTGTTCTGTCCACTATCTTCCCACTCTTCACTTCCCTGACGAATGGAGGGCAGGTGGAGATGGATGTTTACGGGATAATGTGATTGCAGCTTTTGCATTTGTGGGACCCTGCTGACCCAGATGACCCCCTGACCACACGGCACAACATGAAACCTGTCAGCTATCACAGCGTCCCGTCGTCTGTGAACGGAGGACACCAGAATCTGGGTCTGGATCGTGTGCGGTGCGAGTCAGATGTGATGTACTGTGGTAAATGTGGATTTCCTTCGAAGGATGCTGCGGTGTTTGAGAAGCACATGCTTGAGCACATGGGGACAAGGTTTTACTGTTTCTACTGCAACAATGTGTTCTTCAGCGAGGCCGAGCTGAACACTCACTTGAAGCAGCACACTACAAACTATCCATATAAATGTCAGTACTGTGGACAAGGCTACATGCGGAGGCTGTGCCTTGTGAAGCACATTGACCGCCTCCATAAGAACATCAGTCAAGGACCTGCTAAGCCTGACGTGGTGAAAATTTCTCACGTGCCTGTCTCCAGTGCCTTATCAAGTGTGTCCAGTGCTGATTCGTTGTCATTTCGACCTGCAGTTCGGGTGTCAGCTCCTGTCCAGAGGGCACCTGCAGTGAGAGTAAATAAAGATGAACTAAGAGCAAAAGCACTAGACTGTAATGTCTCAAACACCACCAATGGACATACAGAACATTTGTCTCTTTTGAATGGACCCATACAGCACAACAGGGCTTTAACTGTTTCTCTACCAGAAGAAGTAACAATCCCTGCTGGCTGCTTGGTTGAACTTGTTGAAGTGAAAACTGTAAACGGAACAAAGGAGCTGAAACTGAGGCTCGTCTCTCAACAGGAAAACAAATCGGTGATCAAAGACACGAGGACCACAGTCTCTCAGAACGCTGCACTGGGAAAGCCACTGTCTTCAGCACTAAATCATCAAATCGGCACAGTGAAAACTGGGAGTATGGGAAGGTGCACTGTCAACAGGAGACGGTGTGAAACAAAGACAGTGAATGTAGAGCGTCCCGTTTCCAAAAACCTCCCGAGTCAAGTGAGCAATGAAAAGAGTGGATTCAAAAGAACATCACAAGAAATATTCAGTATGGACTCTAATACAGTCATTCCATGTAAGATTCCCAAAATCACCATCAGATCTGCTAGAGAAGGAACTAGTGGAATCAGAGTTACACAAAGAGAACCTGTAAGTCTTGTCAATGCAGCTTCATCCTCAGTCATCTCCACCAGGGTTGCCAACAGGCTGACCAACACCCTGCATCCAGACAACAGGACAGTGGAGGAGAGGAGAGATGTAATTCAAGCACATTCCAAGAGTATTCCACCCCAGAGAGCAAGTGACACAAAGAGCATTCATCGAGATGTGTTGGCAGCTTTTAAGCAGGAACTCACAGTGATCCAAACCAGGAAAAACATCGATTCAAAAATAATGAAGGATACAGTGGGCTTGAATCAGCCGTGTTTGAAATCAGCTCCTGCTCCCCTGAGTGTTCCTGCGGCCACTGCTGCCCAAGTGAGACCTCCAGCTGTTTCTGGAGGTAAAAATAGTGTTGTTGTAAATCAGTCTTTTCCAGCACAGAGGACTCTGAATGAGACATCATCAGCCAACGGCCCTGTGCTTTCTAATGCAAATTCAAAGGTGTCTGCTTGGAGCCATAATGTCAGACTCAGTGAGAGAGCAGGAGAGGGAGACGAGACAGAACCTGAGAGTTTCCCAGTTATTTCTTCAGTGTTTTCATTAAGTCAACAAATGAGCCAAACCTCCTTTCAGCCACTGGTAATGGCTCTGCGTGGCATAGTGATGGACAAGAGCAACGGTTCTGGTAGAACCCCTCAAGACCACATCAAGATAACAAACGGCACAGAGCAGATGAGAGAGGCGCCGGCCTCCGGGCCTGCACAGGTGACTGCGAAAGAAGAACCCTCCATCTGCTGCCCTGATGTGACGGAGTGGTCCATTGACTCTGTGAAAGTAGAGGAGCTGGAAAAGGGTGTCCAGCCCCATCCTGTACTGACCAGCCACCATATCCATGTGAAGGTGGAAAAGAACAGCAGTACACCAACAGACGACGATAATAAATTCAGTCTAACACTTGCTTCAACATGTCCCACCGATAAGGGATTGGATTCGGAAATCATGTCGCATGTCGATGCGTCTGTGTCTACAGACGATCTACGGCAAACTACAAAACGTGAGCGTGACGTTTCCTCAAAGTTCCTCACCGTCTCACTGAGAAGGGTACAACTAGGCGTGTGGGAAAACAACAGGAAAGGACCGAAACTGTCAGATTTCCATATTTCCAAATGTGAGACTCATTTACCTGTGGGCAGTGTAACTGACTGTGCAGTCATTTACCTGATGCCACTAAAGGTGGACCAGCTAGTGAGAAGACCAGGCCCAAACCAGCCTGTAGTGGTACTCAACCACCCAAAGCCCCGGGCCCCTGTACAGGAAACCGGAGCAGACACTGTTGCCAACACTGGAGCCTCTGTGGTGGTTCCAAAGTGCCAAATCCTCAAAATGAAGCTGAGCAAAGTGATGGGGCAGAAATATGAGGTGAAGGGCTGCACTGTTCGAGTCTGTCCATGAATTTGTCGGACGATGCATCGGTGGAAGGATGTGTATATTAACGAGAAACTCAAGTAGTATTATGATGGGAAAATACTTCATTTTGTTCTCTGTTTGTCTATGGATTGGCCTGGGATGGATTGTTCAAGTGCAATGCTTTTGAGACTGCGTTGGGTTCTTTGAATATGGCATTGGCCTGCCTGCTGTAGTAGGTGGCAGTCAGTGACAGTGACAATGACAGACACGTCAGAAGTTTGGGAAACCAGTAGATATGTCAGAGTTTAGGCATTCAAGCATGCTGTTTATTTAAAATTATATCTTAATTTATTCATTTTTTCCGTTGCATCCGTAATGTCTCGTAGTTCATCTGGTCCCTTAAAGATCCAAGCTGCTATACAGCATGTGCTGCAAACCCAGATTATCGAACTGTCACTTCAAAAATAAAAAAAAACATTGTAATTTACAGTATGTAGGAAGGCCATGGATGTAGTCATTTTTTAAATTCATGGTAAAATCAGTACGTGCCATGATTAAATGTTTGTTGTGCTATTTATGTAATATCTTGTGTGGCAAAATATCACATACAACTCAGAAAATGCACCACGAACAAGCTTTTGTTCAAATATCAATCCCCGTTTCTCTACAGTCGGCACATATTAGATTTATGTATTAAACCTTGAGCACATACATGCCCATAAAAGTCCTTACTCGCCTTAGGTGCAGATGCTTATTTGGCATCCTAATTCAAGGGCCAACATTTCAGTGCTTGTGAGCTTGTAGCTGGTTGAGAGCACAACATTAAACTAGTCGGAAATCTCAAATTGTGGCGATCAGTCAGTGTTTTACGTGTAGCAGTCCGTCAGTGACCTCCAATATTTCTGGCTGCACATTCCAGTCAGGCACTCTGCAAACTTCAGAAGTATTACAGGGTCGGTCGTCAGTCATCAGCCCATGAAGTGAGCTGGACCTGTGACAAATCCAGTAGAAGCTTAATGTGTAAATACATTTACACTTGTGTTTGATGTTGGCCACACTCTGTGTGCATGTGTGGGTTTCCTATGTTTTTGGGTTTGCATTCGTTTTTTTTTATGCCTTAACTTTATATTCACTATCCAAAATGGTAGTTGTAAAAAAAAGAAAAAAAAAGAAAAGTTAAATGCCACATTTGACCACCAGTATTTTTCTGGCCACTCTCGATGACAAACGTCAACGTTTTGGACGTTAACACTAAGTTGGGCGTGTCTGAACGCATCGTTGGGTCTGGTTTCAGAAAAGCTTGATGCAAAAAAATAAAATAGAAAAGTGACCTCAGTGAAGGCTTCCTTCTGTATAACTTACATTTCACCTCGAGATTTAAACAACAGAGATCTTACAGAGAAATTGTAAATGTTTATTTTGATGTTCACCCTCTCCCCTCCCTCCATGTTAGCCTGCACTTAAAATATGTATACTTTTTATAAATCCAAATGCATATTAATAGATTGTGTAATTTATCATAGGCTTGTTTTGGTTCTTTGATTGTCAGCCCTAGAAACGAGAGTCGATGCCGTAACAGTTTGCAGCCATTAGCCTGAACTCAAACTGGTCCATTGAGTTTTAAGAATGCCATGCACTGTACTACTTGTTATAAATTTCTTATATTTTTATTTTCTTGCCATGTACAGAACATACTCAGTGACTGTAGTGATTCCTGGGCGCTCATACACTTTGGTCGTCCAAAAAAACATCAGAGGGTTGTAGTAAGCGAACTCCTGTCCTGATTCTTTACAGATCTGCCTCTCTTCTTAATGGCAGCGTTATTACACCTGTTTGTTTTTGTTCATAATGTAATCATAATGTATGAGGTGCAGGTGCTAGACCTATGATTAAAGTAATAGGTTTAGGTTGCCCGCAGATTTTATTGTGTATATACTTAAGAGTATCAAACTGTAAAGACCTGTTAACTCACTCCAAAAGGGAATGACTTAATATTCCTCCGCAACACTCATGCTGTGCTTTAATTTCTACTCACGCAGTGTTTAAAGCTGCTTTATGTACAATATTTCTTAAGTGTGTTGACTTTTGCCTTTTATTCGCCCCTCATGTGTGAAGTATGTTTTTGTTTTCGTTTGATTGACCGTGTTTATTACCGTGTTCTCATGTTTTTATAAAAAACAGTTGTGTAACTTTTCCTTTTTCTATTAAAACAAAGTAAATATGGTTGGAAGTTCACCGATTACGTCGTCGATTATGTGCAACACCTCTTATTTTTGCACACAGATCATTTCAAGCCTTATCGGGTCAGAAGAGCGAACTACAGCACAGCTTCACCATTGTTTTCTACAGTTTTCCATATCAGGTACAAGTGTTAACTAACTATGACACAAGTGACATGCACAACACCAGGACCTATAATCCTACACATCTTAATCTGACACCATGTATGTTCCTTTGTCCACGTTAGATTAATCACAGATTATTATTCTTTTATTCTTACTATTGCTTAAATAGGGTTAAATGTCATGAAACCAGAGTTTGACAAAGGGATCCTATTCCTTTCAAAGCTTAAGGCACATCTAGGTAATTTGGTGTTTGTATGGCAATCATTTTATTGACACATGCAAACACTTCAGACTTATTACTTATTTGAATACACAGTCAGCTCTTGCATTCATCCATATCATTATTAGGTACACACAGAATGCCTGTAATAAAGTGTCAGGAGTGGCACTCAGGTTGGTATTCTGCTGCTTTTAGCTTTTCTTGCTTAATACCTTTGGCGGTAATGAGTGGTTATTTGAGTTATCTTTTGCTTTTCCAACCCTTGAGTTGATGCATGAAAATCGTAGTAGATCAGCAGTTTGTGAAACATTAAGACCAGCAGCAACTACATTAAGTGGTTCAAAATGTGCCTTTGAAATGTCTAAATACAAAGGCTGATGAGACATTTGTATTAACAAGCTGTTGTATAAGCTGTACCTAATAAAGTGGCAGGGCAGAGTGTATACGTATATGTGCTGGATCTGTTACTGAAGAAGCTGGTTGACATCCTTCCTTGTTACTGCGTATGTCAGCACACAGTTCTCTGCATATTTGCTCCCAGGGAGATTTCTGCCACTGATGAGTATGATCGGAAATATGCTGTGAAACCTGATGATGTCTGCCACCGAGTCAAACATCTAGTGAGAACATTTAAAAAAAGATGAAGAAGAAAAGAAGTATGTTAGCCACAGTGAATATTTCTGAATGCATTATTTTCCACTATGGTCCCAGCTCGCCTCGCCTCGCCTCGCCTCGGCATGGCACAGCATGGTGTAGGTTGTTTTTCCATTACAAAATAGTACACGCGACACACACACACACAAACGAGTGACTAGTGACTTGTAAAGCAGTTGTTTTCAGTGTAACTGAATCATTAGAATCAGTTCATAAAAACTATTTGTTCAGTACACATCCATGACCGTCTGACACAGTCACTGGACTGATGTACAGCGGCAGGGTTTGTGATGCCGCTTTGCTTTTAAACATTTCCCTGGTAACTGTTGGGAGATTAACCCATATTTTCAGGATTGTTCAGTCGTTCTAACTCATCTACAATTCGGCATTGTTTGGCTTGATTCTTGTGTCAGACGTCTCTTCCTAGGCACTCTGATAGTATCGCCTTAGCTCGCTTGAAACAGGAACTAAAAAAAAGTACCTGGTACCAGGTACTATCACTAGTGGAAAAGCAATTTAACCGTGCTGTGCCGAGGCGGTGGAAACACGGCGTTAGTGTGGCGATTTCTGTCCACTCACGTCATTGGATCGCTGTCCTGTTCCCAGTACGTACTTGCCGGCGCTCTCACTGAAGCGAATCTTCACGTTGTAAACCTTCTTCTCGTGATACACGGACAGAACCAAGGGTTCACTGTTGGTGTTGACAGAGCAGTCGCGCACCAAAAACGCCCCGTCCTAATGTCGTGATGAAGAGGAGTTCAGCAGTATGACAGGATAAATGCTACAGATTTTCTGTTTTGTATTTATGAATGCATTAGTGGTTATTTAGGTAAACTCTGTATCGGGGCTTACATTTGATTTCATTTAGAAGCAGAATTTAGGAAAAAGACACCTTTTAACCTGGCATCAGGCACAAATACTTTATTACTGTATTTAAGTACAAACATTCACAGATCTGTACTTTGTTATTTATAATTCTTGTAACTTTTACTTTTACTCCGCTGCCTTTCCTCTAATGACCTTTGTTACTCGTCACTACCAAATACAATCAGAAGAAGAAGAGTTGGTAATGGTCTGTATTTCTATAGAGCTTTTCTAGTGTTGATGATCTGCTTTATACTACAGTTTTACCATTCAACATGGGGCTAAGTGTCTTGCGCAAGGACACACATATAGACTAGCAGAGCCAGCAATTGAACCCACAACCTTCCAGTTGAAAGACAACACGCCCTACCACTGAGCTACGATGGCTCAATCCTAACTCCTCACTTTTTTAATACTTTTACTTCTTAAATTCAAGCATTTTATATCAGAAAATTACACTTGATACTTAAGTACAATTAATATCATATACTTTAAGACTTTTACTTAAGTAATATTAATTAATGACTTCAACTTCTGGTAACTTTTACCCAAGTATCCCTTTTAGGTACATTTAGTGAGCTGTGGATTAAGGCGAATGATGCTCATGCTGCCCAGGACAATAATTACAAAGTAATTTAACCTCGGCTTGTTGTGGCAGCTATTGTCCATGAGCATTACTCTTCCCTGGTGTTTAATTAAGTTTCTATTTGACAGTGCTTGTGCGCTAATGCATGACATGACATGAATCACTCCACCACCAGTGTTTTTTATGATTAATCGTGAAATGATAAGTGTTTCTGTAATAGAGCGAGCGTTGTTAAACATTAAACTGTCGCGTATGTTTCCCCTCGCTGTCTGAACTGATTTGCTCCGGCTATGGGGCCCGACTTGCCCCCACCCGCCCCTGCGCTGCCGCTGTATACACACAAGCGCTCCCAAGAAGGACGTTAAGATGCATCCAGAGATTCTGTACCTTGTTCACCAGGTGCAAGGCGTGTTCAGCATCTGCTCGATTACAAGCCCCAATGTACCAGTCTTCTTCACAATACATCTGCCAGCAGAGATCAATGATTAGTGACTTTATATGTTTATTTATTTGAAAAAAAACATGTTTATATACAGTATATACGGTTTACCTGCTGTGGCTTTTCCTTTGGAACAAAGTCGTGCTGATCAAAGTCTCTTTTGGTTTGAGGCCACTCGTGGTGATGGTGTTTTTCCGGCGCCCTCTCTTTAAGGAGATGTCAATGTTGCCTTATTAAATCACGGCAGCTGTGTTTTGACACCAGCGATCTGTGACAGTACTCACCCAGGTTTCGCCGAGACCTGAAAGAAGGAGGAGAGAGCACGATGTCAATCCATACATGCACGTAACACGACACAACTCCAGAACTCCAGAAATCAATGTGTCACCTTGAGTCTATGTGACGTGTATCCTGATCCAGAAAGTGTCTTCTATGATTGATGTGCAGGCCTGAAACGGGTTCTGTACTCTGTGGACCTAAAAGCACCGTTATAAAAGCTGTTAAAGACATTGTATCACCAAAATGACGTTCACATATTTAGCTCAGTCTAGTTCTTACCCGTGGCCTGTGAGCTGAACCCGTTCTGTCGAAAGTAATGAAAGGATATGAGACATGACACGAGCGGTTGAAACGATATGCAAAGATAGTAAAGGAAGGTTCCAAGTTTTGCTGTGTAGAATAAAATCTGTTACAGGTGCCGTGTGTAAGATTTAGCAACATGTATGAGCTGATTATCCCTCACCTCAACCTTTCCTTTCAAATGTGTGGGAGAATGACATGAAGCCTTTAGTTTGCATTAAAACTTGTAAAAAGACGCTGGTCCAAAATAGCAGCCTGACCAAGGTTATAATAGTTTTGCATTTTCCAAGTTTTTTTTCCAAGTTTTGACTCTTTTTTTTTTTTCTAAAGTTAGTTTTAATTAGTTTTTAGAACAGGTTTGCTAGGTTTTTATTTTTGTAATATGGAGTATTTCCCAGGTGTAAGATCCAAAAAGGTCACAATAAGTATCGTGTGTCATAAAAACGCAACAAAAGATGATCTAACAGTCTACAAAAGGAGTTGGTCTCATTGAACACTTTTAAGGGGAAATGGCAGAAACATCTGGCTGTATATGCTGCTGCCTGTCTTGGCCAGGACACTCATGTAAAAGAGATTTTTAATCTTAATGAGTCTTTTCCTGGTTAAATAAAAGGTTAAATAAAATAAAATAAAGTAGACTGAAGTGCATCAACATGTGCATCATAGTGCTGTGGTTGGACGCACTTTGTGTGCCTGCTAAACAAAATACAGCCAACAGATTAAAGACACACGCGAACATAACAACAGTAGCGGTACAGACACAAGGGGAGGAGTCATATTAGCAAGGACTTCTCACTAATGCTGCATGTGCCATTTAACCGGGCTTGCTTCTTCTTAAAAGAACAGACAGCTTTATAGTTGCAAGCCAGTGTCAGGTGAGTTTCAGCCAAAATCTAGACACAAATTTGACAATGGCGCCATGTTTGTTGGCTCTCCCACACTCCAGCAAACAGGAAGCAGCTGAGCTCTCTCCCATGATCTAATCGCCCCCCCTTTATTAATCTTTTTATGTTTTATTCAAATTAATTCCATGCATGGCCTCCAACTCAACTCTGTTGGTCCTGTCAGAATGATGGACTCCTGATAGGTCTTCCCAGCCTCATAACAGGATATACAAAGATAACAATTGTTTAACTCCTTACCTTTTGAGCGCTCTTTTCTTGTCCACTGAAACAAATAAATAAATAAATAAATAAAAGAAAACAATATATACATAAAAAAGAATCACAGGACCTCAGGCTTGTGGCTGTAATCATTTGTCTATCCAGCAGATGGTGCTACAGCTGCACAGCACAACCTGGACTCTCAGACGGGAGTCCTCTCACCTTTAACCCTTCATTTCAGGGACATTCTTTGTAGCAGCAATATCAGCTCTGACACAAATGAGAATGAAACAGCACTCACTTTCTCCAGCAAGTTTTGTGAGGAGTGAGTCCGGGTACTGAGTCCAGCGCAGAAGACGGAGGTGACAGAGAGCACCTGGAAGAACACCCAAGGCCTTTTATAATCCACTGGTGATTTATACTTAAATAGTAGTCACGTTACTACCTGCGTGGGTGCTGAGGGGAAAAAAGAAGAAAGAAATAAAGAAACGTTATTATAATCAATGTATTTCACACGCACAGAAACATTACATGGTTACGAGTACAGCTGTTTACCTGCTCTTCTGTCTGCACAGTTACAGACCTCGTCTCTGTAAAATCAGCATGTTAACATGTGTCATACTGCTGTGTGACAAGTCGGGTAAATTCTGCATATTTGACTGCACGTTACCTAATCTAGTCTTTCTTCTGCTAGGCTTCAGGTCTCTGTTTACAGCAGGCGCTGGGATTTCAAAGAACAAATGCAGAGTTACATGTTTGTCAAGATTGTTTTCATGTGGTAAAAGTATTATATGTTACAAAATGTACCCGTTAAGAAAAGAATAAAAGAACCAACTTTATTAAAAAGTACCAAAAGATACAGAGTATGACTACGTATATACAGTATATTCATTACAAACATGTACAAGCATGATAAAATGTTGCATAGTGAATTAAAAATAATGGTAGAATATCTTTTATTCTAAAATACAATTAGGGTGCATAATTGAAGTTTTGAACACTAGATTATGAAACCACTCTGCAACAACTGCACACACAAGCGATTGCCTTGACTCATGTTTCTGGTCACCTGACAAAGACAAAAGCACCAGACCATAATCTACACATTATTTGCAGATACGACTATTAAACCATATTATTGTTCTCCGTATTCAACCAGAGCTGCAAATGTAACACTTTTGTCTTATTTTCAAAAAATTGCTGTGGATTCTAAATACATTTGAAAACATTGGCTACTATACCTGCAAAATGAGGGGCTTCTCTGCGCGGACTTCTAGAGAGGTTGTTGGAGTTACCCTAATAATAACAATAATGATAAAAATAATAATAAATACATAAAATTATACTACTAATAATAATAACAATAATAATAAGAAGAAAGATGAGGAGGACAAGAAGCTGGAGAAGAAGAGGGAAACTACAAAACATGTTATATATACATTTTAGAAAGCAATTATATGTACGTACACATACACATTAGTGTAAAGACGTGAAAAATAATACAGAATAATAAATCAGAAGTAGCAGCAAATATAGAACATAAAAAAAATCACTTCAAATCTATATTTCAAAAATACACAAACAACTAAAAGTTGCAGTTGCCAATTTACCTTAAAACGATTATTGGAAGTTGTGTTTGTCAGAATTATTTGCATTATTTTGAAAAGCCATTTGAAGCATGCTCCTTTTTGTGCCGTGTCATGTCATCTTTTATTGATTTATAATTTTCATTTCATTGAAGCACTAAAGATGCACCGTGATAGATACACTCAGAGAGTGTGTAAAATGTGGGAGAAGATTTACAGGACGTTTGTGCTTTTACAGGAGGAGAGGAGAGCAGACCACACACACACACACACACACACACACACACACACAGACAGACATTTACTGTTGTCCAGTTCTAGCCCCTTTAGTTTGAAAAGAGGAAAACCTCACAGTGAAGTGCGACGACAGGCCCTGCGACGACGGCCTCGGAGGAGCTCGGTCTAGAAGGCAAAAGAAACGTTGATTAAACAGTTTGAATTCACTGCTACACTTTCACACTCTGCCTCTGTATCAGTCCTGGTTACTTGGTAACTGTAACTGTATTGGTTACAGACGGAGAGAGAGAGAGAGAGTGAGAGAGCGCACATTTAAGAACCACGTTCACTGTATGTTTAGTTGTAGACGTGCAGCTGTGAGGGCTCCTGGCTGTGGGCCACATCCACGCAGGAGAGTAAAGCCAGTCTGTTCACACTACATGCCTCTCCCTCTGCTTTCAGCTCCTGGGTAATTGTAATCTCCCGCTGTCTGACTCAGCCGTCAGATGGCTCTGGAGACCCACTGGCAGATCATCATCACAGTCTTCTATTACTATTCCTTCATTCAGCTCCTTTGCAATTACGCCTCCTGCAAACCACCTCACACTTTTAGTTTTACAGTTTGGTTTTTAAGTTTTAAATTATTCAAAGAGTATCGAGGCTGGTCACTTTACGAGGTAGAGAGGACACAAAGTGGCAGCTTTTAATAAGCAGACGGGCTACATGCTGTGCCTTTTCTTCTCTGCATTCCTTACAAGTAGTTATTTAAATAATAATTTTTTTTTATCATCTTGAACCCGTCTGGTGCGTCTCCTCTGCTCTCTGAACTCTCTGAGCCGCTCACTAATATCTCCTCATTTGTCGAGCGTTCTCTGTAAACTCTGTGGATGATTATGCGGGGGGGGGAGATCGGCAGTTTCTGAAATCCTCTGGCACCAACCACCATGTGAAAGTCATTTAAATGACATTTCTTCCTCATTCTGACGCTCTCAGTTTGAACTCCTGCTTGCAACAATACCAGTTGAACAGATGTGTATATAAAACACTGCATGTTTATTAAAACGCTGCCAGTTGTTCATGAATGATAAATTCTAAATGTAACGTAGCTACTTTTTCCAAATACTCTTTGAAAGGTTGATGTCAATTTATTTTAAAATGACCAAAAACCTCATTCGATCAAGGAGAAACAAAACAAGTTTTGCGAGAAGTGAGACTTAAATGACTCATAAGGGCATCAGACACACCTGTGCCAGGAACGAATGAGTCGATAAAGTAAAGTACCGGCATAGTCCTCGTTCATGGGCCTCGCAGGAAGTATGCGCAGGCTCAGCACTTCCTCTTGGTCGTCCACCATGTCGTATTCATGCTCCGTGACGCTGCTGGAGCTGAGACAACTCTGGTTGTTCCTTCTGAGTGTTCGATCCTGTGTGAAAGACACACAACCACAGGAAAAAGTAGCCGTGTGCATTATGCCAACTGAGTTCATAGAAAATGAGAAGCTTTCAGTGAGAGAGAACAACAAGGTTGTGTGTTATTGTGTGTGTATAGCTTGTAATAAATCGTCTTGGCTTTAGGGCACACTACTATGAGGTGTTACAACACGACCCACATTACGCTCGCCTTCTCAGGTGTTTCCTTTTTTACTGACACACTCGCACAAACACCAACATGCACACGTTTCAAGTCAGCCATGGGGGAACCCTACAGTCACGGTGTTAAAGGACGTGCACAGCGATGAAGAACAACGCTCATGACTTTGTGACAGGAAACCAAGTTTGACTGATTAAAATAAGTCACACATGTAAATGCTATCAAATTTCCTCTTCCTGTTCAGCTGCTTTGGTTCCCAATGAAGCGTCTCTGTGTGTGTCTGTGTGTGTCTGTGTGTGTGTTTCTGCTGGAGGAACTCCATTAGCGACTTTTTTATTCTTTTATCACCTGCTCAGGCGAGTTTCCGAGCGAGCTGAGCCGATGCTAAAACGTGACGTCGACAGACCGCCGGCCGTAGTTTTGTCAGAGAGTCATGAGCGTGACGTACGACCAGTGTTGTAATATAACGTACAAGTACAAATACTTCGTCATTGTACTTGAGTAGAATTTTCACATATCTGTACTTTACTTTGTTATTTATATTTCTTACAACTTTTACTTTTACTACATTGCATTTCCTGAATAAAACGTGTAGTTTTGCTCCGATACATTTCCCTTCATTACTCGTTACAACAAAATAAAAGTTGAGTTGGTGACGTAATGCCTGTTTGTTGTCGCTAGTTGTTTTTAGCGGCACCAGCTGTTAGCCACTCAGCTGTTAGCCGCAGATTTCGGCTCCAAGTAAACTTAAAACACACCAGCGGCTCGTTGTTTACCATGTCTGACACCAAGGCTCTGGTCAACCGGTGACCTAACGAGCTCACGCAGATTTCGTTAAAATTAAAACACAGTGTGACGTCGAGGAACACCACAGACGCATTTTATATCAGAAAATTACTTTTGGATACTCAAGTACAGCAACTGTCAGGTACTTTAAGACTTATACTCAAGTTATATTCTAAAAAGTGACTTTAACTTCTACCAAAGTAATTTTTTGGTAAGATACTTTTGCTCAAGTATCGCTTTAAAGTGCGTTTTATAAGACACAGTACGACACAGGAATCAAGCCGAACAAGTTACCCGTAATTGTAGATCAGTTTAAAAAGACTTAAAGAATCCTGAAAACATACGTTAATCTCCAACATTTAGCAAGGGACATTTCTAAAATCTCAATATTTAACAGAGGAGTATTAACTGAAGCATTTACGTATTTGCAGAGCAAATGCAGTAGTGTAGAAACAGGTGCGTTTACTCATGAGTGAACAATAAACCAGTGATAAAGCCCACCGCAGCGTTTGAGGTGGAGTTACTGTAACTATGGCTCCGGGGAGTTTCTCAGCCACAGTTTTCTAACACCATGGTTCTCAAGCTGTGGTGCGTGCACCACCGGTGGTACACAAGCTTCCCCTGGCGGTACGCAAGCTTCCCTTAGTGGTACTCGGAGGAAAATCAGAAATACTGTTCTGTGCGTAGAAAATTAAATAATAATAATAATAATTAGAGTCATCTTATCGCTCGCTCCATCTTATTCTAATGTCACTATACCAGTGTGTGAAGTATATGTGAGGAAGAGGAGGAGGATTATGAGAGAGCAGATTATCCTATAAGAAATAAATCTGTCGCTGATTTTGCTCGACCTATTTTCACTGCTGCATTTTGACATTTGTGATAATGGTGTTAATATTTTCTCAGGTGGTATAAAAAAAAGGTTTACTATAACATTTGAAGAGGAGAAAAATCTGCATTTGCTTTATAAGATCGTTAAGGTGTTAAAAAAACCAAAAAACATCATGTATGTCTGTAAAAAATTCCGTGGAGAAGCTGGATTATGCGATGAGGTGAGGATGAATTATGTTATCAGTGCGGTTTATAAGTCACGGCCAATTGAAAACATCTGCTTCTATTTAATTTAAAACCTGAAAAAAGTCCTGTTCTGGTACTGGAAGTGTATGGCTTTCCTTTTTCTACACCCACATGCAAAGATGCAACAATTTATAGAGCAACTGTGCATCAACCATCCCATATTTATTAGGTTATTATTCAGAATTATTCAGCGAGAAATGCAGGGGTATAATTTGAGTGTGTCAACATTGATTTTTCTGACTTCATGATGAATATTTATGTGATTTAATCGTCTCTAACCAGCTAAAGTTATTACATTTTTAGGTTAGACATTTCATTTCACATGTTTTTTTTGTTTTTTTTAATTATAACTGCAGAATATGCTCCTTTAATTCCATTAGAAAGCTGTCACAACTCACCACCAAGTCCAATTATGTAAATGCATTAACACTGACATTAATGTGTCACTTAACAGTTTAATTACACGGCGTCGCTCGGCCTTGTAGCCACATTGGATTCAAACTCTTCTAAGTGCTTTTAAATGCATGTATCATCACGCCCTTACAGGCGCGCAGTTGCGTTGCATCACATTAAGTGTTTGCGTCTGTTGTGCGTGGGATTTTAATCTTTCGTTACAAGGACTCGGCACGAAAATGGCTTTATTTTGAAGAGTCACTGTGACCCTGGAGGTCCCTGGAGGCAGAAGAAACAATGTTTGCACCACCTCTGTGCTGCGTGTCTGCAAAGCACTGAGAGCTTCTATTGAAAAGCAAAGTGAAAGCGTCGGATTAAAGAGGCAACATCAAATATTCACTACTTTCATTATGGGCTGTTTAAGAATACATACGTCAGTTTAAACAAGGGTAGAAGGAATTGGCTTTTATAGATTACAGAAAAGCCAGGGGTCGATTTTGAGTTCGTTTCAGGGTTTATTGCCTTTTTACTCTTTATTTTTGGAGTTAAATCTTGCTTAATTTATCTTATGATAATTATTAATTGTAAAAAAAAAGTCACGTAAATTGGTGTTTTATTGCAAGTACGATGGATCATGTACGTGTATTTTAAGAAAGCATGTTGTTCATGAATTTTAATGATTTTTGCTTACAATTCAATGGTTTTTTTTCTGTATGTGATGTTTAATTCCTTCATTCATTCACTTGTGCAGCGACACCTCATAGAAATAGAAGTGCAGTGACAATAACCTTCCTTCACACAGTTTATTTACATTACAAGCCGATCATTGAGGTGATTATTGTGCAGTCTAAATTCATTAGAGCAAAAATAAATAAATAATTGAAGCCTTTATGTTGAATTATTATTTCAATTTAACTCCGAATGTAACGAGAACCTGCACTTGTGAATGATCATGAAAGCATCCAGTGTCCCAGTGTGTTGTTGTGGCTGCGCACTAACAATGACAGATCAGAACCTCTCTCTTTGCTCATTTCTGTACTAAAAAGGTAATTATCATTGGGCTACAAACTCCCAAAGTTTCCCCAGGGAACATTCAAGTGGAACCAGCAGGGGAAACGGCACGGACGCGGCAGCAATAACTCACCATTATCACAGTCGACTCAAGGCTGTTCCCTCTCTTTCTCTCTCTCTGCAGCTAATGAGCGGGGGAAACAAAAATGGGAAACATCATTAGTTTTAGGGAGTCACTGAAAACCGTGGCCTTCTTACACAGTCTGTCCTTGGACTTTTTCCACTTCACACAACGAAGATGAAAGACAGGGTTACATAGAAACACACATGGATGCTTGTTTGTACACTTTTATGATTCAGTGAGAAAGAGACATTTCCACAAAATGTGTTGTTTTCTTGTATTATCACTGGTTAATCCCCATAACATCCCCGAGGTGCAGATTAATTGTTAATAGGAAGAGAATAAAATTAAAGTTCTGAGACTGTTTTTTTTCACTTCTTTTGCTCTGTGTGATGTCCTCTTGTATTTGTTGTGCTTTTGCCTTGATTTATTTTGACATTTTATTATTTTTGCCATTGTGCTATAATTATTTTGGTCTATGAGGGCTTTTCCTCTGTCAAAGCACTATGTAAACGTGTTTGTTTTAAAGTGCTATGTGAATAAAATTATTGTTATAATTATAGTTATTGTTGTGTGAGCAATACGTTTATAGATGTCATCGCGCGCTAGCATTTCCCACATTAGACAGAATACAAAGCACAAAGACGCAACTCATAAAAGCAAACTATCATACAAATAACAGTCAGATAAATCTTGAGCTTTACCAGTAAATTAAGGCTCCACATAAAGCAAAAACATATATATATGTCATTAAATATAATAAAATAAAATGGACTTCTTTCATTTGACTTCCATATTTACTCTCTGCCCAGAGTCAGACACATGAGTCACATCCTCCATTTGTGAAGCACTGAGGATCTTTTTTTTGAAAGACACGCGAAAAGGAAGAGAAGTGCAAGGTCACGGCCAATCAATCACTTTTTGATTGACATATTTATGGACTTTGAATCCTCCCTGACTGTGAAGGAAAGAAAACAGGAAGCAGGAAGGAAACTTGCCCCGAAATAGAAGTTGGGACTTTTATGAAATTCTATGGAAAAACGAAAAAAAAAAAAAGACATTACAGGCTACCGACTCACAGTCCCACAAGGGAGAGTCAAAGTCAGTGTTGGATTAGGCACTTTGCTCCGATACTCAGCAGAGCTGTGTGTTTAGTTTGCTGAGCTTAGACGGCAAATGGGAAGAGGTGTTGGAAGAGAAGAATTAGATTACCAGCCACTGCGCTTGAGCAGTCAGTGTAGTAAATAAAACTTTTACCTGCTTGAAACTGGGTACGGAAGATTTGTGGTAGCGCGGAACACCGCGCTGCTTAAAGATTTGTGAGCTGGCTTTGCTGTAGGCATTGAGAAAGGGCCTCAAATACTTCACATCATGTGTTTGACTTTCATAAAATTTCTCATATTGTTTATGAAAACCAGCGACAGCCAATTTACCTAATTGAGTTCTCTTGTGTGGCAAATTAAGTTAACTTTCGCTTGATTTACGATCATTTAGAGAGTTCACATATTCCAATTATAATTTCGTGTATATAGTGTATGAAAGTAAATCAAACAGCAAGTGGAGGCTTTTGAAAATTTTAATCTCATCTTGAGCAGAAACTTCAAAGACTTGATATTTTTCAGCGTCTGTGACGCTTTGGTTCGTAAGCGCAGTCGTAGATACGTTAAATGTCACCTACCTTTCTCAGAAGACGCTCGGCGAGCACATCTGTGGCGGTGAGTGTCCAGAAGTGTCTGTCTGGTTTGGTTACGGTGGTAATGAGAACACAGTTTGTGTTTTCTCTGTCATAGAGACACATAAACTCCTGCAGTCAGAGTCAAACAGCCCACTGCAGTAACCCAAAATGACTTCCTGTGTGGTGAATAACTGGCCTATTATGTGTCTCAACAGTTTTGTTTGTTAATGTTTTTTTTTTTTACCTTCTTCTTCTTCTTCTTGTGCATCCTTGCGTGGATTTCATAGGTTTTTCTGTTCATGTCAGTACAGAGTGTGGAGTTTGTAAGACTGGCACATTCTTGTTTGAAAACGTGTACAGGGCTAATTTCAGCCCCACTCGCCCTTGTGACATTTTAAGGGTCCTTGAGTTTTGTGATCATTGTTTCCTGTGTTACCTTTTGTGTCATGCAACCACAGGGCAAAAAAAAAAAGAAAAACAAAGACAAACACAATCCTCATCTTTGCGAGTTCTGTAAACCAGGGTCAAATGAATTTAGGTATTTACTCCAAGTTTGAGAGAGGAACACAGTGACATTTCAACGTCTGCTCTCCCCAAGTGCAAAAAGAAGCAGGGTGACATTTTCCCTTTTTAATTAAGTCTGACGTTTTATTCAAGCTTCAACTTTCAAATAACATTTAATATCAGTTTTCATTTCGTAATTCAAACAGCGAAAGGAGCCAATTTTTTTTTTTTTACGGCGCTCAGGTGAATCAGGGGTAATTATATACATTGCTGGCTTAAACCACTCACATAAACCAAAAATGCAGACAATGAGGGACATTTAAGTCAAGCCATTAGCCCTCATAACAACTGAAATGGGGCAGAAAATCTGCTGAATCATGCTGAGAATATTTTCTTATTGGACCGTAAGGCCGGGTTTTATTGGCCCACGTAGAGGACACAGTGACAGCAGTTAGTGATGAAGAGTTTCAGCCAGTCCAGGTGATGTTCTGCTTAAAAGCATCCTCCTCTAATATTCAAAAAGGCGTGATCTCCAATAATATAAGCACTGCTGGTCACAGCTTCTTACGGTCATTTTTGACATGAAAACAAAGAAATCTTCTTTCTGGTCAAAAATTGTGACATAGAAATCACTGCATAAAATCCCTGCAGTCAAAGAATCACATGTATTTTAAAAAAGCCACATCGGCACAACACTTTATTGGACAGAGCAGCTGTAATAATCCGACACAGTGCAGGGACACCTTGAGTGTGCATAACAACGGAAACGACTGTTACTGTCAAACCAGGAAGTTGGTCCATAAACTGTGATGGGTGTTTAAACAGCAGACTGATTGTCTTTCTGCTCAGATTAGAAAACAACCACGTCTTAAACCGGAATAATTGGCCGACCGTTTATGTCTTCGGGGCCCAGAGGACATAGTTTTGACAAAATCTATGTTAGAAATAATGTTTAGGACTAGTTCGGTGAGCTATCTTCTATCTAGGCAAAATAACACTCATGTCTAGTTTAACTGAAATTAATTTGTAATTGTATGGATATTTTTCACTCTCAGTTTATTGTGTCTTTTCTTTGTTTCCTTCCCTTTTCTTTTCTTTTCTATTATATTTGTTTTAGTGATTTTGTATTGAGGGGGAGGATTTTATATAAGCCCTTTGGGCTTCTTTTCCTCTCCTGCACAAATATTTGCCTTTGTATTATGAACTACAATTCTTGTTTTATCATTGTGCATATGAATAAATAATAAAAATATATTTCTGTGCTGACAAAGTGATTACAAGAGTAATTTGAACAAAATGCACAAGGATTTGTTTGAACCACGCAAAATCAAGTTGGATGTACAGAAATGAGAGGACCAAAGAGGAAAATGCCCTTGAAATCGGTCACAGCCGTCACACAAAAGCACTAAAAAACACACAGTTGTTATTAGGTACAGTTAGTGCATCAGTGCTGCCGGCGTATGCTGCATATGATGAAACTCTCTCTTTTGTGTTCTTGTAAATGGAACACCGTCTCTCGCTGTCTGTCTCGGCTGTATTCCAGGGCCTTTTCAAAAAAGAGATGCAGCTGAGCACAGACGCGCACAAGGTCAGCCTCTCTCCTGTGGTTTCTTCTGCAATGGTATAGCATGACTTCCTGTGAAAGATTGCCATCTAGCCTCTCATATTCTCACTGATGCTTATCGTTTGAGCCACAAGCGCCAACTCCCTGAACATCTCTACACCTTGCCGCCCCCTGACAACAGCCTGTCAATCTGGCAGCTCATCCTGTGTCTTCCTCCCAGCAGCCAAACTGAACAGCGTTCCATCTCGGACCTGTCATTGAGAAATAACATCCAGAGTCTCACCCTGGGGGGTGAGGAACATGGAGATGGATATGGATATGGGTGAGGTGTGTGTGTGTGTGTGTGCTTGGTGTGTGGCAAAACTTTTTTTAATAATATCTAATCAGCCAGTTATATGGCAGCAACTCAATACAATAAGGCACATAGTGTCATAAAGCGTCAAGTCGGTTAGTGTTTTTGTTTTGCTTAGTTTAGTTATTGTGTTAGTTTAGGTTTAATGTCACGTTAAGTTCATGTCACTTTTGGTGTGGGTTTGATTTTCACTTCCCCTTTTATTTTGGTAAATGTCATGTCTTCCTGTGGTGTAGTTTCCTCAGTTGTTTTGACACATCTCTCCTAATTCCCTCATGCACTTCACCTGGTGATCCTTTAGTAATCACTCGCACCTGCCCTTGATTCCCTCTCCCCTATATAGTGTCCCCAGTTCCCCTGTCATTTGCCAGTGTGTTGTTTATGCTCGTAGAGTTCACGTCAGAGTCCAGGTTCGTCCCACCTTAGCCCAAGTGCCAAGTCGAGTCTTGTTTGTTCTGCTTCTGTGAAGAAGTAATTTTGATTTCGTCAAGTATAGTCTAGTTTAGTTTCTCCTTCTGTGAAGAAGTGATTTTGATTTTGCCTGCCTTCTCAAGAGGAAAATAAAGACTCTGGAGTCATTCTTCGTGCGTCCTGTGTCGTGCATTTGGGTCCAAGCAGTGTATTCACCATTCCTAACACATAGACATGGCCAAGTATCCAAGGTGGAGTGCAAACAACTTTTTTGGGTTGTTATTGAGTATTGAGATTTTCCACACACAGCAGAGAATGGTCTGAAAATGTCCAGCGAGTGGCAGTTCTCTGAGCAACAAGGCCTATTTAATGCCAGCAATCCAAGGAGAATGATCAAACTGGTTACGAAAAGGTTGACAGAGCCTTAATACGGGTGGGCTATAACATCAGTGGATCACTTAAGTGTCCTGTGTACGTAATAAAGTGCCCACAGAGAGTGGGTAGCACTGAAATGAAGTGAGGGTTATTCATGGGTGTCTTATTGAATTTAAAGTCATGCTGTCTAAATTCTCCACAGGAAGCGTCACCAGCCAAAACCACACTAAGTTCAATATGATGACGTGTCAAACAGCTGCAGTGGCACAGTAAGAAAACCTCAGACAGAAACACATTTCTTATTAAATTTCACTGAATTGGCATCAAGTTCTGCCCACATTAGGTGACTTTTCTTGTCAGGTCGCCCCCCGACCGCGTAGTTGATAGCTAACTAGCATGCTAGCACGCTAAGATAGCAAACAATGATCTGCTAAACGTCTGTCTGTTTGTTTTGGGCACAGCTAGCGTTGAAGTAAAGAGGAAGGATTAAGAATTAAGAGGAAGACAAATTGTAATCGTATTAACACCAGCTAAAGGTGAATCAGTAAGGGATTGTTTTCTGCCGGTAAAAATGAGAATTTAGCATTATCGCCGCGGCAGTCTGGAGCTGTGATAATTGTTTAATTATGGGATAACACTCAGGTCACTGTTAATCAGAACCACAGTGTTGTGCCTTATATAAGATGGTTTTCAGATGAAGAAGAGAAATAGAGGTCTTTTCTTTCATCCTCTTTTTCACATTGCTATACCTCGTCGTCGCAACATAAAGTGGACATTCTTGTAGAATTCTTGTTTTCAAAAACTACGTCTCCGACGACACAGCTTTTCTAAGTTATTTGTAATATGTTTTTTTTTTTTTATGCATAAAAGAAAGAAGACACTATTCTAAATAAGTTTCATGTCTCTGGAGACCTGACTAATACACACACTTAATTATGGATGAAATGACAGGCACTTGGAAAACTGCATCTCTTAGTCAGTGCATGTAGAAGCACACAGTCGCAGTTGTATTTTCTAATCTATAGCTTATAAGAGAAGGATGAGATAGTGTCATATGGTGAGATAAGATCCGAAAGAGGGAGGAGTAGGTATAGTCTGGCCGGTCTGGCTATCTCTCTGATGAGAGTGCGATTCAGCGGCGTGAATAATTAAAGCTGGGAGCACTGATAGGAATCTGTAGACGCGAGGCTCGGATAATACTGGATGGATATCAGGGGGCTTTGGTGCAGGGAGGTGGTGGCTGCGATGACATTAGTCACTCTCTCCGTGCCCCAGGCAGCCGTCAGGGCACAGAGCTGAAGGTCAGGTTGATGATGGATGGACGAAGACCAGCGGTGAATCACCGCTGCTTTTGACGAGAAAACGAATGTCCGGTACATGAAATATTATCCTCATAGAGGAAGATACCTGATCTGATCCTGAAGCAATGTGTCATGGCTTTGTGATCTTTGTGAGAAGATGTCGTCCATTAGATTGAAATGCAGTTTGTGACAAGGAGCGGTGAAAGGGAGGCAATGCATTTTTCCCCTCATTATCAGAGGAAGCATACACTGTAGTTACATGATTGTCAAGAATTTACTATTCACTATTTTCTTTCTTTGATTGTTACACACTGAAGGATGGAAAGTACTTGTGTGTGTGTGTGTTTGCTGTGGGTCAAAGGGTCACACTGTCAACTCAGATTTCCTCTCACCTCCGTATAATATCATCATTTTTCTTTTCTCGTTGCTCCCTGACTCAGCCCTGCATGTGCAGGTTTGCAAGATGATGTGTTTGATATGATAAATCAGTCCCTCTGCAATCCGTTACAACGTCCCACTCAATATTATTAATAGGTGAAAATTAAAATTCACACCATTTGTCTTGCAAATGATGCTGCTCCACATTTAGGTGGCTACAGTGTGCAGCAGTTGAAACAAGCCTCTGTATGAACCCGACCTCAAAAGAGTATCCTCCTCCTCCCAGAACATTAGTGTGATTTTACACGGTAGGTTTCTTTCGCAGTCATCTCCGCACACTGCTCCATTCATTATAATGGTAGCAGTGTGTCACCGGAGCCTCCACAATGGCAAGGAGCCCCATTTTCAGGTCAACTCACAGCCAGAATGATTCCTTGATTATTCCTTATTTATCCCAGTCATTCCCCCCACTGCGGTGTTGAGTCTCTGGAAGATGTGTGTCTGAGTGAGACGAACCAAGGCTAATGAGCTGAGCACTGCTGCCTGCTGATTGTTAGGAAGGAGCCGTGTTTCACTCAGAAGACAAAATCACCAGCACAGTATCTTATTCAGAGGAATATGTGTGTTTGCAATGCTAATGTGGAGGCGTTCGCTGCCCTGTTTATATTTATATAACACCCGAATGTGCATCTGATAAAGACTCATGTACTCGTACCGTACGTTGTTAATCTTTATCTGATTGCAGTAATTTACTTTTAAGATTAACTGGCGTGTAAACGTGTTTGGCTAATGTCAGACTGATCTCATATGAAGCTGAGTATGAAAGGGTGCTGTCACTTCTCACCTTTAAGAGGTGTCATCATCGGACGTCTGCGGGTTAGACCAACATCCAATCAGACCAATGATCTGGACGACGTATGCAGAGTGATGAAAAACTACACTAGTTTTCTAGGAGCGATGGCTATCTAGTAAGGGCGTCTAACAACTTTTGCCTTGAGGAACTCCGCAGCCAGTCGCTTAAAATGAAAACAACAGCCAAATCGAAAGACAGCTGCTCCTCGGTGGCCTCTGTCATCAACGCCTTAAGCCAGCCCAGTGGAAATCACAGTGGTTTTGATTGATTCTCTTTTTAGGAGATTCTGAAGTTGGCTGAAACTGCGTCGTTGCCAGACCTTACTGCGAAGTGAAATGTAATTGTTGGCATTATGATTTTACAGGTATTGTTTTGCTGCACTTTGAACGTATCAAACCGAAACACGGCTCTAGTGGTAAGAATGCAGAGTGTAGTCTCCTCATGTCTCCATTTCTCAAGTGTTGTTGGTTAATGCACTGGGTTTATCTTGGCCGAGTCATTCTTTGTAATGTCTGTGGAGAGGGTCTGCTCTTCATAATACTAAATGCACTCCCATTTGTGCTGCTGTAGAAACACGACGGCACAAGATGGTAGCCACCATATAGCTGGGCCCTTATGTTGTGATGTGTAGTATAGTCAAGTTTTATACAGAAATATTAACAGAAAACACACATTCACAAAAGATATCCAAGTGTAATTTCATGAACAGTGTATTAAATATGCATATATATGCAAAACAAAGAAGGGTCAAACTGATAAAATCTGTTCATTTTTCTAAGAACTTCTATGTTTTCATTTCCTGCAACCTGGATCACACTTTGTGCCGTTTTCATCAGTGCTTCATCATGATCAGCACTGATAGCATCATTGTGTCTTGGTGGGGGGTAAAATAAGATAAAACAAGTATACACTTTGTTATACACTCAAAATTACAAAGCAGCTGCAATGTTGTGATTCACTTTATTTATGTTCTGCCGCCTCCATTTTTCTTAGGGAAGTGGGCATTAAATCCCAGAAACTGCTGCTGATGAGGCCACGTGTATGTTAGTTTGCTGCATTTTGTGTTTGTGTTTTGTTGTTTTCACATCATCATGAAAAAAAACTATCAAGTGCCATAGAGAACTGAAAAACTACCCACCTCAATATAATGAGCCGAAATCACCTTATTAAACCTTATTAAAATTACATTAAAGTTACATAGACCTGGGAAGGTTTTGGCACGCACCAAGGGCTGGACATTTTCCCCCAGAGTGGACTTGTGTGATTATTTTTTTAAATATTAATCTTTTAATTAGTTTCTGTCAAGTTCTCAGTTGATCGAATCATTATTTCCGCTCAGTGCTGGTGCCGGGCAAAGAAATGAAACTGCCGTAACATGATGTACTATGGAGGTCAACGGAGACCCAACAACACGAAAAATGTTGAGTCTGACTCAGGCTGAAGGAACACGAGCCCAGATACGTTAAAGTTTCAGAGAACTTTGCAGAAGAAAACGTGAAGAAGCGTGATCCTCAGGTCAATATACTGTACGTGTGCAAGTACATACACATATACAGACATTACTGCAACCAGTGGGACCAGGAATAATTCATAAGCAGTCAAGTCTAATTAATACAACCTCTTGTGCACTGAATCTTGATCTTTAGCTCCTTGGTCACCTCACGTGCAACAGCCTGTTGGGAGAGCAGGCATCGGTCTCCCCGAGCGGCTGCAGGTTCACAGCTCAGGTCCTCGTTCTGGCTGCGGCCCTCCGGTAAATGTGGCTCTAAATCACCTCGGACACAATCCATCCCCATTAACGTTGAGCGAGAGGAGCCCATTTCATCCTCATTCCCCTCAGCACCTGAGTCTGACAGCCGCTCCGTTCACATAATCCACAGAAGTCATTGCGCGGTGCACCGCTCGTGAGGTTAAAGTGGTTTAAAGGACACGACGGGGCAGAGAATGGAAGTTGACTGTGCAATGACTGTAATGATGTGATCCCGGCAAGAGTGTGAAAACGGTCATCGGATCCTCTGCACACTGTGAGCTCCACAGCTGCAATTAGCGCTGCTGCTAACGGGGAATACAAAAGAGACGGCGCTGGTGCACTGAAAATATTCACTATTGCTCCTGGTGTGGACGAACAAAGGGCAGATATTTTTACAAGCACACCCACCCTTTTCGTCTGGATTGAATTGATTTATTTATGTGAAACACGTTGTGTCACATTCTATTTGTGTGAAAACTTTGCAAATAAAGATCGATTGATTGATTGCTTTCTCCTGGTGATGTGGAGGCAGCAGAGAACGCTTCCAGATGGCTCTGGCTAAAGCTAAGTGGAGCTAGTAGTCGCCACTTGGACAGAGGTGGGTCACCTGGACGAGGGTGTCTGTTGTGTCCAGTGAAGGCATCACAGGTTGCTTTGAAAACTAAGTCAAGTCTATGCAAGAGAGGGGGAAATGCCAGAAATCTTATTTTTTTTTTTTTTAGCAAAACAGTTGTTAAATATGAAGTCAAAATGTCAATAGCGTGTTGTTTTTCCTCCCCGACACGTCACCGCGGGGGATTATGACAGACTGACTGACAGCAGTCAACATTCTGACACTTTTAGTGTCCTTCGTCTCGCACGGTTCCATCATTTTGCATTATGAGCCGAAAAAGTGTGGGTCTGTTTTGCATATTCTCTACATTTAACCATGTTCTCGGTAAAATGTTTATCACATGTACGAGCTGGAGGAGGGATCCTTGCTCTACTCTCTGTGTTTTCTGCGACTATGAACAGATTTTAAAGACGATTTCTAATATTTAGTGATGATTCCATATTCTTTGACACTTTGGAAAAGGTGTTACACTCAGTGAGACTAAACCTTTTTACAACTTCCCTTTACTGTAATATTTGTTTACTATTATTAGGAATCTGTATTAATCTGAATGAGACGTATTGGAGGAAATAAGAAACTGTGCACATCCCTTTTTGGGTGTCTTGTCTCTGAGAGCTGTTTTTTCCCACTTCCACCACTTGGTGGTGCCAGTATTCACACACATCTCTGTCTCCTCCTTGTTTGCTCTGTAAATATAATGGATTTTATGACTAGATTTTATGGTGGACTCTCATAAAGAAGAATGTGTCAAAATAAGACAATTTTTTTTGCCTGTTATACCTGCAGACGGTTGTAGAACACACACACACACACAGTAAAACAGAGTCATGTCTGTTTGCAGGGTGACGCAAGGTTAAACTTTATTGTCCACACTGGCTCCACATCAAAACACAACATAAATACAAAGGCAATGGAGTTAAATTATAGGCAATTAAATTTAGGGAGGCAATTTAATAATGTAACAATTAAACATTTTAATTGTACTCGGTAAAGAAAAATATTTACCTGTGGTAAGCAGATGGAATTGTGGGAGCAATGAAAAGAAGAGTGTTTTTTACTGTAGTCTCAGTGTGATGATCCCTGGTGATTTAGGGTAAAAACCACACAATAAAAAACATATATTTGAGTTTTTATCCAGAAACTTTCACTTTCTCTTTATTAGTTTTGTTTAAGACATAAAAAACAAGTACATTTAATTTGACAAAAATGTCCAGGGAGCTTGTGATGCTTTGTTGTTTTTAACATCTAGAATATAAAAACTTCAATGTTGACAAATACTGTGAAGTTGTGTTGCATAAAAAAATAATAACGATAAATACGAAAAATGATTATACAGTATACGATTGCTGTTGAATATGCAGTGTTGTACTTTATTAGCACTAGAGAGAGGCCAAATACCAACCCAGCCAATACAGTCTGAAGCTTTGGAGTTTGATGAATGACGATGATTTATTGAAATGGTAGTGGAAATGGAGGTGGAATGAGTGGGGAGCTAACTGACTGAGGCAAAGGGCAGGAGGCCAGTGAGGGATGGCAGGAGCGGCTGAATGAATGGGGGGGTAGCAGGCTGGAGGTAGCATGTGACACAGAGTATAAGTAGGAAGGCAAGGCACACTACGGATCCTCGAGCACAAGAAAGACAGGTAACAAATATCCGAGCACGAAACAACAAAGCTAAGTTCACGCAGGACATCAGAGAGGCCTGAAGCGTTCACTACGCCACTGAGGCTGAAACAACAATCTGGCAAAGTGAAGACGGAGTGAAGGGCCGGAGTAGATAAACAGCACGATGATCAGCTTGATGTAAGGCAGATGTGTCTAATCAGTTTGGAACCAGGAAGGTCAGAGAGGCAGCACACACACACACACACACACACACACACACACACAAACACACAGCTGGTGTGGTCTTCTGTGGCTGCAATCCAACTGCCTCAAGATTTAACTAGCTGTGGGTTCAGCTATGATCGTTCGTGTACCGTGGTTGTATTGAGTGGTTATTTGAGGACACTCTCCTCTGATCTCTGGCATCAACAAAGTATTTTTCGCCCAGAAAACAGTGGCTCACTTGTTGTTTTATTTTCTAACTCTTTTTTTTTTTCTGTAATTTTCTGTAAACCCTCGTGATGCTCGTGAATGGATCCCAGTGGATCAGCAGTTTCTGAAATAGCCAGATCAGCCCTGTCAGAGCTGATAATGTAACAACAACGCATGATGTCACAATGACACCCACTGTTACAGAAAGAAAGTATATACACAGTATATATTCAGACTTTTTATTCAATATATTCTTAAATTAATTTCCTGAATGCCATAATATATGCCGTAATATATATTATATATATATTATATATATATATATATATATATATATATATATATATATATATATATATATATGTATATATGCATATACATATATTGTATATATATCACGCACACTCAAGGTCACCTTACAGAAACAATTAAATGTAAAAACGTACCCCCACCTTACATCCCATATCCAGATGTGGAGGATAAAGCGGTAGAAGATGAGTGAGTGAGGACCGGTGAGTGTTAGACGTTTACACAAGCTTACACTGACAGAATGTGTCACTTTTGTAGCTGTAGTGTTTCAGGTCTAGTGCTTCTCAGTTGGAAAGGATGCACTCTCACAGGTACTTTGTTCACCAAAGCCTCATGTGGAACAATTTATCTTCTTAAATAGCTGACTGACCTGAGGTCAGTGGTCACAAATCTAACTCAAATATTGTAGTTGTTGTGAGCATTTCAGTGCCGGATTTTCTTCTCAAACTAAAACGACAGGTACATTATTAAGCCAAACTTGAAGTGAATCAAACATAGTTTTCATAATAAAAGATCAGCATGTGCAGGAAATATGATCTCGCTGACTTTGACTGTGACACGACTGTTGATTGTCACCGAGACGTTTGATCTCTTTGGGATTTTCACCGTCAAGAGTCTCGACAGTTTACTCAGAGTACAGAGGAAGAGGAAAAACAGCCAGTGAGTGACAGTTCCGCAGACAGAAAGGCCGCGTTTTAAACAGAGGTCAGAGGGGAACTGGAAAGACTAACTCAAGCTGACAGAAAGGTTACAGTAACTCAGATAAAGGCCATGTCAGAATACAAAATGTCGAGGATGTCAAAAACCTCAAGATGAATTGGACACATGCTCACCAAAACTGGACCGAAGGAAGTACTTCCTTTCATTTTTTTTTTGTTTTAATTTGGTAATCTCTTTTCATTCCTAACATCCTGTCAAGTTTCCCACCTGTGTGATTACTCTCCCTGCCCTAATGACGTGCACCTGTGTCTCATTGTGTCTCCCCCCCCTCCCTGTTTCCTTACCTCACATCGTCGTCACCCTGCTGTGAGTGTTTCAGCACCTTGTGTATTTTCCTCAAGGGTTATTTGACCCTTGCCTTTTTTTGACCTTTGAGTGTTGCCTTGATTTTTGTTTGATCCAGACCATAAACTCTTTTGGTGCGTCCAGAAAGACATGCTCACTCTGCCAGAGGGGATGTGAGTAAACATGTTTTTAGCTTGATGTTACATGGCGGAAAGTCCCGGAGTGATAGTAGGTTCTTCTCGGCTGGAGGTGAGTAACTTTTCATGTATAATTGATCGGAAGTAGCATCGTGATCATTAGGACAAAGATTAAATTGGACATTTTTGCTATAGTTTGGCATACTGATCTAATGCAGCCGTGTTTGGTAATTTTGTGTCAGTTATGTAACTCTGAAGGCTTTCAAACACCAAAGCCCCAAAATACTTAATGTGAACAAATCAGCAGCAGCAGCAGCTGCAGCTGCAGCACATCAACAATGACTGTGTGCCATGGTAAAAAAATCACACGTTTTCTCCACGGACTTAAGAGCGGGGAGTGACTGGTTTGCAAAGCAACACAAACTTCAGACAGAAGAGAACGTCTAATGGCAAGATAAAGCAGCAAACCTCTTCTTCAGATATATTTGTGACACATTAAGTACCTTAAAGTAGTATACATCCCCTCCTGGATTAATACTTCACCAGTGTCTTAACTGCTTCTCATGGGACTCAAGTGTAGAAACAGTGTAACATATAATGGGGTAAAAAAAAAGAAGCCACTGTGGCCTAATGTGCACACAACAAGATGAAGAATTTAAAAAAAAAACAAAAACTGACTACATTGTGTTTTCCATACAAAAACTTGTCCTAGATTTAAAAAAAAAAAATCATCTCTGTGTAAAGCCATGAAATTATTACATCAAACTGAGACATCAGGGTGCACTTATTGTTATTTCTGCTTGTACAATGAGGGTGGGGGCGTCGACTTTCATTCATTCATTTTCTACTTCATTTTTACTTCATCCTCCAGCTGACAGGCAGAGTACACCCTGCACAGATCGCCAGTCCATCACAAGGCCAACAGACACTCACACCTATAGTCAGTTTAGTTTCCACTTAACCTAAAACCCACTGTTACATGTTTTTGGAAGCTGGAGAACCTGGAGAGAACCCACACACACACACACACAGGGAGAACATGCCAACTCCACACAAAAAACGGCCCTCGGTCAAAGTCAGGATCCACACTGGTGTGACCTTCTTGCCACTGCAACACTGTAGACTCAGTGTAATCTCAATGTGTGACTCACTGGTAATGGAAATGGTAGCCAGACATATTGTTGCAAGCCATTATTTTAGCTTGAATGGAGGGAAACTGTTATCAATCTGTTATCAACCTTCAAACTGGCAGCGCCAGTGGCAGCCAATCAAATGATGTAATGCAAAAATCCCAGCACAGGCTCGAGCCCAGGGGCCAATGAACATCTATTCTGGTCAAGAGGGGGCCGGTCTAGAGAAAATAAGTGGGCAAAATAACACAACTGTTCAGTCGGTTTTGGAAAAGGACAAGGTTGTTCTCCCCATTATGGATGTTTTTTTGGTTTTTTTTTGTCAGACAGAGTTCAGCCAACACTGGTGAACGTCACATCAGCGTCACTTTAACCACATTAGCACCTCTTACCACAGAGTTAATCATGGCAGACAGACACCGCGCTTGTCCTCCTTCGCTCTTCAACCTTTGACAGTCACCTCCTGCACCAAGCGTCAGACCGCTGTCGCTGTCAAGTGTGAGAGCGCTGCATGTGTTAAAATGAGCATCTCTGTGCGGGATTATGAAAGGTCACATTTACCTGATTTAAAAAAAATACTATTCATCACGTAAGAAATGATTATTCTTGAATATTCTCGAGCAAAGTTCATTAGCATTAGCTGCTGGACATTTGGAAGCCATCAGAAAGGACAACCTGAATTTAAAGGGCCGTTTCACCCATTTTTTTTCCCACTTGGTAAATGAAGAATAAACTTAAAATGATTATGAAGCTGCTGTTTGTTTAATTCGACCAAATTTGACCAGTTTTTTTTTTTATTATCAGACCTTTTACTCATAAAACTTGATAGAAACACAGTAAAGATCAATGCAGGGCTTTTTCTTTGAAGGAAGTGACTTTGACATCGACTTTTTCAATCCAAACTTCCTCTGTTGTTGTCGGAGTGAGACACGTGTCTCAGATCCACTGTCTGATGATGAAATAACACATTTATCTCTGAAATTAGAACTATAAAATCTTTTGTGAATGGTGCAGCAGTTTTTTGATGTGTGTGTATATCGATGTTTTATGACTTTGGACAAAAACCAGGGTCTGTTTATACCGTCATACGACTACTATTCCCACTCATGAATGCTACAGTAGGCTGTTGAATCTTAGATGCATGTATAACATGTCACTCTTCTTATCTGACTCTTCCTCGCTATGGAAATGTGACTTTGTTGCCTCTCGGTGACATTGCACGTAGGTTACCTTTTTCAACATCGTGCAGCTGGTTGTGTTCGCTGTAAATGCAAATAACAGTGAAGCTCGGCTGTAAAACCGAACACGTCACCTCCACTCTCACACTCACATTCTCGGGGGTCAAAGGTGAAACGTTCCTCCGAGCTATGGGAGCCAACAGGAATGTGTTATAGTCGTGATATAGCAGCAGGTTGTAGCAGCAGTGAGGAAAATCCACACTATGTTTTTTTTTATGAAAATGATCTGCTTCCAGGTAAACATCTCACGTCTGTATCAGAAATAATCCGCCTCCATAATAACACACTTATAAACCTACGTATCTAAATCAGAGCGGGGATTTCGGTTATGAGGCCAATTAGACATGAATCTGAAGGTAACAGCTGATAGTTGGGTTGAGACCAATAAGAACCAATCAGGAATTTAATTCAGTTAACTGTGTTGTGTTTCTTAATTCTGGGAGCTCTTAAACGCAGATGTCTTGTGGACCACAGGTGTACACAAATCAGAATGTATGCGTTTTTTTAAACACGGTATGGATTTAGCCTAAGAAATTGTGGCGCACTACTGGAAAAGAGATAACCCGCAAGACATAACTCTGCCTTTGCCCCCTCTAATCCCCTCCACCCTTTCTCTTTTCATCTCGCTCTCTCCATCGCTGGAATTCCAAATGCCCACTTTGCCTGAAAGCTGCATATTAACAATTGCATTGCGCCACAAATGACATCTCCGAGGTAGGGATCGACCTTCATTCCTCTGCAGAGGGCACGCCAGTAAATCCATTTCTCCAGAGATGCGGTTCACTGAATAACAAATCGCGGGGGCAGACGTGGTTTTCTCTCCTGTTAAAGAAACCTATTGCTAGAAGCTTCCCCCACAGGGCCTGTAACACCAGGGGTTTTATTAAAAGGAGAGAGGAGTGGACAAACGGGGAGTGTGCTGCTTTTGGAAACTTCACCTCCAAACATAAGAAACCTGATCTCCTCACTCTTCTTCTGCTGATAATAATCTTGGTGAATTACACTTATTACTATGTGGAAAAAGTAATGAAGCTTGTGTGTAATAAACAGTCAGCTGCTTGCTTTCTCCCTGCTGTTCGCACATGCACGTCGTTATCAATGATGCCCTCAGCGTCACCAGGAAGAAATGCGGGGCCCCATTTTCCACTCGTATCTCTCAGAACATATTCCCGCACCTCATTTCCCCCGATGAACCAAATCAGCCGCGCGGTGCATGAGTCACGTGTCAAAATCTACGGCTCGTTTCTCACGGGAACACCTTATTTTACTTTTATGACCAGTGTGACGCTGTTTACACGCCATAAACAAAATGGCTCCCGCACTGACGTGGCCGATAAGGGCTTTTAGTCGTGGTCCAAGGTGACAGCAACCAGATTACAAGTTGCCGATTTGCCTTATTTATTCCGGTGACCTAGAAAGGAAGAGCAGCTTCAGTTTGCTTTGCTGTTCCGCCGTGACAGACTCAATTTACTGTCTATGTTGTTTTATTGAATCTCCCTCCTGAGAAGTAAACTTCCAGACTGAGGGGAGGTAAGAGTCGCAGGATTTGTAGAAAACTATTTTTGAAACCTCATGG
This sequence comes from Solea senegalensis, assembly GCF_019176455.1. Taxonomy (NCBI): domain Eukaryota; kingdom Metazoa; phylum Chordata; class Actinopteri; order Pleuronectiformes; family Soleidae; genus Solea; species Solea senegalensis. The sequence goes on from NC_058032.1 coordinate 4,792,164, forward strand.
GTCTCAGGTGATTTAGATTGGATCTAATTGTCTTATTTTCTTGTCATGCAGTTTTGTTTTGTTTTAAACTCAGCTTATTCTAATAGTTCTATAGTATCTTAATAAAATGATTACAACAGATATCTGCAAATGCAATTCAGTTTTGTCAAGGTACGTTCAAGCCTGATTTATACGCTGTCCCTTTTTTAACATTCTTTAATTTCTTCATTCAACAAAGTTGTTGAGGAGGAAGAGATTTTAAGGGTGCTTTCATACCTTGTTTTTCCTTTTTTGTTCTTTGTACTATTTTGTTTGCTACTTTGTCAAGCCCTTGTTTTTGCTAGTAGTTTTTCCCTCTTAGGAGTGTTTTTTTTTTTTGTTGCAGTTTGAAAATACAAGTTTTTTACAAGTTTATTTTTCACTTCCTCTCGCGAGTCGTGCAATTGGGTCCGAGTCCTTGTCCCGGCGTGACATAGTTGGTCGCTTGATTTGGAAATTGGTATATCGCTATCCAGAGAAAGGGCAAACACCAAATTTGTGACAAATCACAAAACTGTTTACAAGCACGTAGCGTCGAGGCCATGTCGAGTCTAGACTGCAGCGTGAAAATGAATCGAAGGAGGACAAGAATGTGTCAATGTGTCAGAGAGTCAGTTACCACACCACAAGGTGCAGGTCATTAGAGAAAATAACGTCTGTCCAGATGAAATTATACAACAGTTTTTTGTCATAAATCTAAAATCGTGTGCAGAATTTTTTTGCCTCGCTCATGTTGTTGAACGTCGTCTTACAATGGAAGTGAAACATTGCTTGGAGAGGGTCCGTGCCAAGTTTCCACAGATGTTTTACACTTGCAGGGGTTTAAAGCCAACAGTATTTCACTTTGAAGGCACACCATACTTAAGGCACCATAAATAGACATGTGGCCTCTTACACGGAGCCGTAGCCTTCAGTCAGACACTGAGGCAAGTGTCTGTCATTTGGAAAGCTTTGCAGTTTTCACCGTTAGCCCCAGAAACTGGAGGAGGTGCAAAGTCAGCATGACCCACATCCAGAGTGGTCACACTATTAGGTCAAATGTTGGAATTTTCTCCTTTGCTCAACCCATAATCCAACTTAAATCTTTGCAACCTTGATGCCCGCCATCCTTAGATTATATAAGAATAGTTTTTCTTGCTTCTGTGTTCAGGTGGAAGAACATTTTGTTCCTCTCCAGTCGTAGTCTTAACATTTTTTTGGCAACATCAGGGGAAAAGACTAAAAAGGTTTTGATGCAAAAGGGCTGAGCACACGTGGGACACGGATGTGCTAAGAGCCCTCACATTGCATGTACTTCACTTCACAAAGATGTAGCGTGCACACGCGGCCTTGTGGGGATCCCCTCAGCTACAACCCTGATAAGTGCATTGTAGACACCCACTCCCGTGTGGGAGGTAGTTCCAGCACACATGCAGGCGTGTGGGACTGAGCCTCGCATCAGCTTATTAAATAAGTGGAGGTTCAACATGGTGAAATGGAGCAGCAAGGAAGAGTTATATGCGCTGCCTCCACTACAGAGTTGGTGGACCGCCAGCATCACCATAAGCAGTCAGTCAATAGGCTGACTCAACAGTGTGTGAAATTAAGAAGGAAACAGAGGTAGACAGACATAACGCCTCTCTACAGCTTCCCCCCCTCACTCCTGCAGACACACACCAGCCCAGCGGCACAGACGCTGCCGCGATCACAGCAGCAGCACTTCTGTGTCGTGTGCTCGTCAAAAACAAACAGACAAAACATTTTTTTCACAAATAAGACGGAGAAGTTACGTGAACGTGTTATGTGAGTTACAGGTTTAATTAAACCTGCAGGGATGGAAGTGCAAACATCCATGGCACCACTTTGCCTGGTGATTTCCAACATGTGAAGAGAAACAGCTGCAGTCGGTGCCGTTCAAATAAAAAGCATAACTTTTTTTTGACACCTGAACAACAGGAATAAAACAGCGTAGAAGTCAAGCAAAGCACGACATGCTGTTTAAATCCACATGTCTGAAGTGCAACTCTGACAAAAACCCGACTATCTATTGTCACATCTCCACTGGGAAGTGGTTTAGAATCTCCCCATCTTCCCTATTTCCCTTGAAATGTTAATGCAGATCTTGTTTTTGAGTTTCGGAAACAAAATCCTTTTCTGCCGAGAGCCTCGCTTTGTCAAAGCAGGGAGGAGCCACATTTCCATACGAAATGTCTGGTCTGAATGAAACTACCATCAAGTAAAATTCCGAACCGTAGCCTAATGATGAAGACGGCAGTTGCCAAGGCGATATGCAAAGCAGCCTCATTGACTCCGAGCTAAACTATGAGCACCGCCTACAAAATGGAGACAGAGGAGTTGAAGCAAATCCTGTGGACAGGAAATAAGCAGCCTGTGTGTTTTTACTCTGCACTGTAAAATAAAATGACTAAATTACCAACAAATGCTGCACTAAATTGCGCGTAAGAGCAGTTTTTAATATTTATAATGCTACTCCAAATGTCCAAAGTTTTGATTGCACCGTCTGCTCAACTACATTTGTATTCAGTTCATTTGTAGATTATGTTATCTTGTAAAATATGACGCAGAATTCTAAATTACGTAATTAAAAACAATATCCTTGCACATTTGTGCAACAACCAAACCAACTGTGTCGGATGCATTGCATTCAATGAGCTAAAAAGTGTAATTTAACTTGAGGAGTTAATAGAGTTGAGAGGGGAAAAGGTAAAAAGTGCTACTTTTTAATCAAAGCGATTGTGATGCTAATGGAGAAAAAGTGGAATTAAACTATCCTGATAGGAGAGATAAGAGCGTATAGTTCCAAACAAAGAAGTCACTATAAACCTGAGGACACCAGACGAAAAAGGCATTGTTCAATTTGTCCGGAACATGTTCATCAAGTGTTGTTTCAAATGTTTCCTCTTACAACGTGATCGTGTCCTCACTGAAAGCCGCCCTCTGAACATGAGCACGAGCGGCCGAGGGAGACGGGAAGACAATGTCTGCAGAGACGTTTCAGATTAATATTGACAAAAAGGACCAAAGAGCCGATGGAATTTCATTGACCTATGGCAAACGGCGCCACGTTGCACAACCGGATCAATGTCCTCGCTGCGTCTCTTCTCCGCTCACCTGTCTCTGGGGGACTGTTAAAGCTCAGGCTTGTTCTTGTTGGCTAACGGAGAGACAGAAGAAGGAGCACCTGTAGACGTTGACAGCTGTGTGCGAGAAGGTCTTCAGGACGGTTGGTAAGTGTGTTTTCTGTTTTGATCGGCGAGGCTGACGGACGGCGTGTCAAGGTCTCAGGGAATGTAAGACGTCCGTGATGTTCTGCTCAGATTCTGCCTCTGACAAGTTGACAAGGCCAGCAGGTGAAAATATCTGATAGAAAGCCGCCGCTTTATCTGTGATTCTGTGAATATTATGTGAACAAATGTGTCAGGTCAAGATCGCTCTCTTGTTATGTAACGACTCAAGAGACGGCAAATGCTGCCTCATATTTGTCGCTAAGCATAAAGCATTTATAACACGGGTGCCAGTGGATGCAGCATCTTTATCGGTGTCTAACTCCGTCTTACCGTTGTATTTGCTCAGCCTGTGGCCAAGAGGAGAGGAATTGGGCTCGTAACTGGGAGGTTTCAGGTTCAAATCCTGGGAAGGGTCAGGGGTCTGATCAGTGCTTTACTCACCCAGCTTGTGATTGTACACTACTAGTGTGTAATAAGGAAGAGTTAAATTCACTATCACATGACTAATTCTATTTATGCGTAATATTAGTTAACCCTTTAACACCGAGCGTATCGTCGGCGACACAATTGAGGTAGCGCTCTTTACATTGCCGTAATTATGCGACAGTTTGTGCTGACGGAACAATTCCAACAGTTTCTGAAAGCTAAGAAGTTGCTCTTCAAAGCCAGTGTGTGTCTATTACGGTCATTTCACTGACACCGATGCAGGAAGGTGGCAAATCAGCGCCATTGTGTCCCCCTCTCCACACACAACAGGGAATTTTATCCAAAATGCCTAGAAGACGGTTCTTTCAGGTGATAAAACCACCACTGAGGTTTAGTGATTGGAAATAACAATTACAGTGTTTTTTTTTTTGTTTTTCCTGACTTTAAACTGTTAATATACTCTTTTCACATGCAGGAAATTGTAAATAATGAGTGTTCAGAGTGGGAAAATGGGCAAAAGCACTTCATCACAGGACATTTTCTGGCCCTTCATGGCTACAGTAAGCAAAATAAGGACATTTTGAGGCTTGGGTGTTAAAGGGTTAAAGGGTTGTTCACCATAAGTTATGTCACTCTGTTCTCTTTGATGAGCAATTAACCACAGATACTTGTGAGCTCATTTTCCCTCATGGTGTAAATGTATCTTCAGTGGTTAAGATTCATGTTGTGCGGTCGGTGTCACAAACTGTAGTTCTGCTGCTGCAACTGGCCTTAAACACCACCTCTTTGTGAGGGTTTGACCTCAAATTGGTGTGACCCGTAGGAAACAATTTGTCAGAAGGAAACATTCAAACTTTCTCGCAGTACACAGTGTCCAAATGTAATTGTTGGTTTGCAGAAAAGTAAAACAGCAATGTTTTCTGGTAAAAAACAAACAAACAAACACCAAAACCTATTTCTGACTCAGGTAAGATTTTTAAACGATTTCGTTTCAATTAGTGAAAAGATTGCATCATTCCTCTCCAGGTGAGAAGCAATAGATCAGCCGTGCAGGTCATTGGATTTCAAGACTCGCGGGTGAAGGTATTTGGTCAATCATGAAACAGCCAATTGATTTTCCCCGCTTTTATTTGCAGAACCTGGCACGAGGCAGAGTGAAATTTCCCTCCCCGGGTTGCGCTGATTGAATGTAATTCTGTCCGTAGGCAGCGAGCACATTTACCACCTGTTTTCCATTTTCCTGGGTTGACATTTGGGGATATGATATAAACATTATGATACGAACCCGCCGCAAAAAAAAGAAGAAGTGTGCTTCAACCCTCGACTGTTGCAGTTACTCTCACTGGAGTGTTGTGAGTAAAATAAAAGCATGCCAAATGTCAAGTCAAATGAACATTTGGGTGAGTAAAGCAGCCTTTGTTTCATTCATTTAACCGTGTTTATGTAATCTCACACTCTAGATTCAGACCTAGTGTTAAAAAGCTGCTTCAGATGGTTCCTCAGGGCTGACCAGTACCATGCACATACCTGTGCTCCTGCTCCTGTCATCGCCTTCTTTATGAGCGAGAAGCTTTAATCACAGCGTCGTTAATGTGTGTTTTTGTTCTCCACCGACCTAAAACGGGAGTGTGTCGAGAAGCATAACACCGTGCAGAACCAGGGGACGAGCCAACACATGGTTTACTTATTATGATCGAGGCAGCACACACACACACTCTGGTTTCCATCACCTCAGAGGACATCAAATTTAAGCCCCTGGTATACTTGCGCCTTATACTCATGCGTCAGAGTCCTGTAGTATCCCACTTTACCATCGGGTGGCGGTACAAGTCTAGACGCAGGGAATAAGAGAACAGAAGAAGAAGAAGAAGAAGAAAACGGATGAAAGGGCCATCGGGCAGGGGAGTCGGGGCATCAACCAGGTCGAGGCTCGGATCACGATCCTTGGCGACCACTTCCTGCGTTGTCTAAGCGCACCCAACGCGCTACTTGCGTACGGAAGTATCCCAGGGCCTATACATTCATTTCCTGGAGACTTATTCTAACCTTAACCATAATTACTACTGGCTTAATCCTAACCATAACCTAACCCTGACCCTAGCTTTAAAACGTGTCTTCACCTTAAAGGGGACATATTATGCAAAATCAACTTTTTAACCATTTTAATACTTATATTTGGGACTCTGGAGGCCCTACCAGTCGCCAAAGTGTGGAAAAAGAATACTCAGTCATGTTTTCGTGGTCCCCCTTAGTGTAAGTATAGGCGATAAAACGCTCGATGTTGAATTCCCTGCGCTTATGACGGCAGCATGCGCATTTCACCGCGAATGTTACCGCCCCACCAGTAAGTTTACTTCGCAAGCTCCACCTTGTCCCTGCGAGAGTGCAGGCGAGGGAGGAAGAGCGGTATTATGTCAACGCGGAGGGACAAGTGTGCTGTTGGTGGCTGCACAGTGGAGCACAGTGTTTTACAGAGGATTTTATATATGAAGCTAATGTGCCGGACAAAGTCAGCAATCGTGCGTTCGTGTGTTCGCACCACTTCACATCAGACTGCGGCCAGCAGTCGCCGTATTTAGTCAGGGGACGTATTTCACCGACGTACAAACACACAAATTGTTAAAATGTAATCAATTACGTTATGAGAGCTTGATTTCTGTCCCCATAAGGAAGACAAGTCCCCCATGACTGTGTAAACAGATTCAGGTCCCCACAACATAAGGGATACCAGGTACACACACACACACATGCACACAAAAACCACCCTGATGTAATGTGAACCATAAGTGATCTGGCTTTGATGTGAACCATCTGCCATTATGTATGCGAAGAACATTTGTTTTAATGCCTGGAGAACTAACCGACTTTTGTCTTTTGGACCAGAGAGAGACAGAGAGACAATGTTTTCTTTGAAGCAAAAGTTACATTGCGACATTACTTTAAGTGTCCACATAAGCTCACGTGACGTCACGGTGGATGAATTTGAACAGCCCCGCAAAAATGTCGCTGTTTAGTTTTCTGGTAAACAGTGGAAGCATGCAGCCGTACAGATGTTGTTCACAGACATGTTGTCTGTGTACAACATCTGTACACAAATTCGTTTTTAATGTGATGGATCAGAGCTGCAGACTAGCCAACGGAAGATTTGTGATCTAACTAGGTGCTTTATGAGTATTCACTCACTCACTCCCTCACTCACTCAGTCAACTTCTAACAATTTATCCTCCATGAGGTCACATAGAGACCAACAACTATTCACTCTCACACTCACACCTATGGTCAAAGAGTGTCCCGTTTGCCTAATCAACCAAATCATGTTTTTGGACTGTGGGAGGAAACTGGAGAAACCCCACACACACACACAAATGGAGAACATGCAGTAAGGCCTTTGTTTCAGGATATTTGTGTTTGTGGGTCCATTCCAAGGTTATTATAGTTAACGAAAGTATTGAAAACTAAGATTGAAAAAACATTTTCGTCAACTGAAATAAAAATAAAAACTAGGGTTTAAAAAACAACAACAACAACAAAAAAAACATGCTCAGTTTTCGTCTTTGTAAATGAATTTCATACACAATCCTTTTGGGTTCATATGAAGTGTATTTATTTTTTCTCTGTCTGCAATTCTGAAAGGTTGTTGTATTTGAGACAGCACTTTCATTCATTCATTCATTCATTCATTAAGTGAATCAAACCTCTCGTCTTTTATTGGGTTTATTTTGCTGATGTTTTTTCCTCAGATGGAGCTCCTGAGACTCCAGACTCACAAACAATGTGATGTATTCTCATGACGGTTATTTATTCTTCTTTATGTTGTTATGTTCATGTGTGTCTTTAGTGTGTTACCTTTCACACTAACTGCATCCAAACTCTGCCATGACCATGATTGTCTGCCCCGCCCTGATTGTTTCCACCTGTTCCCCCCGTTACCGTGTGTGTATATTATGGTCTGTGTCTGCCTTTGTCTGTTGCCAGTTCCCCTGGTCATGTTAGGAATGATCAGTATTTGCTCCTTGCCACTGTCTCGTCAGGATTTTGTACTTTTGTTTGTGACTTTTTCAAGCCTTTGTTTTTTCGAGTGGTTTTTCCCCTCGAAAGAGTGATTTTCTTTCTTAGCTTTAGCTGTTTTTTGTTAGTTGTTTTTCCCTCTTAGGAGTGGGTTTTTCTGTTGCACTTTGAAAATAAAAGTTAGTTTATTTCTTACTTTGTCTCCCGAGTTGTAGAATTGGGTCTGAGTCCTTGTCTCGGTGTGACAACCTCAGTGCACATTTTGCACTTCAGTCTTTCTTGCAGACTGCTATATTTGATTCAGGGATGGTGTTTCATTTGTCCTAATACATTTTTAAAATGGCATCTTTTGCGACCTTTTTGAATCTTGCACCTGGCAAATACTCTCTAAAAACTAGCAAACCTGCTCTAAAAACTAATTAAAATAACTCTTTTTAAAACCAAGAAGTCTAAAATTGTTTTTTTTTAATCCTTAGAACACAGAGCTGCTTTTTTCCATTACTATGTTTAATCATACAGGACATACAGACGGTATAAGAATTTGCAAAATAGCTTTTTTATGTCCTGTTTTTCAGCACAATCTATAAAAAATCATTTTCACCAACCACATATACACACCTGAGCAAAAAGTACTTAAAATGTGTGAAATTTGGAAATACGTCACAGTTCAAAGTTCACTTGGCTTGTTTTCATGAACAAAAGGCAAAGAAAAACAGTCCATTTTGTGACTTCTGCACAATTACTGCTACTTTATATCACTACTAAAAATTAGATTTTTAAAAATCCTGAATATGTGACCTATGAACACACACACCCCAGGATGTCCATATAAGGAGTTGTGTATTAGGTACTAGTTACCCATAATGTGTAAACAGATTGAGGTCCCCACAACATGAGGGACACACACACTCACACACACACAGGACCATCTTCCTTCCTTCCTCCATGTCATGCATCACAACATGAAGAGGTTAGCAGTGAGAGTTGTCTTTGGCCATGGAGACGTATGTCGTATCTGCTCAGAAACAGAAACTGTTGTAGCCTCTGACTCTGAGGTAAAACGCACATTTTTCCCGATCTAATGTTATAAATGTTATGTTGTAGCACAAGAGGAAAAGAAAACCCGCTCATAAGCATGCAGAGAAATTGATGACATGTGTAATCACCTGAGAGAGAATCATAACTTTGAGTCATGCTGTGGTATTTTATTTAGCTGATTCAATTCATTCCCTGTAATGTCGTCATTTACTACCAAAATAGCTTTCTGTGTATACCGAGGGAAATGGGAAGGATCCTCAAATCCTTCACTTTTCTTTTACAGCCAAATGATTCATTTGTTTGTTTCTTTTCAAATGAAATACTGTAGAAATGTTTGATTTACCACTCTGGCTAGTCCTAAACCTAAAAGCTTGTAGTGTTACAAGTTGAATTTTAGACCGATTTCTTTATTTCGGAATCCTTTTACATGGATCAAAGTGAAAATATTGTGTGTGTTTTTTTGGCCAGGGTTTGAAGTTTGACTGACGCCATTCTTGTTTATGTGAAAATATAAATAAAAAACATATTTGGATGAAGGGTCAGAGCTGAGGAAGAAGCGAGGGATGCATCTAACTGAGAGCGATATAGAACTGTGACTGTTGATTTCACCATAGTCCCATCCTAAAGCATTCAATTATTCATCATCTGTTTGAATTTAAACGGGACCATCATTTACAAAATGGATATTATCCTGTATTGAGAAGACGCTAAACGTAGTGATTCATCAATCCAGTAAGAAATATGCTAATGTTCTGCTAAAACAGACTGCTTTTAGAAACTAGCAGCGTCGCCCCCTGATGGCCATTCAAAAGACTGCAGATTTCATGCACTCCTGGATTGGATTCACTCATTCTTGGTCCTGTTACCTTTTAGTGTATGTATGTATCAATGTCTCGGGACTACAGATATAATTTAGCCTGTCACAATGTCTATAATCTGGCATATTTACATTTCGTGTTTGTGAAACCCGGAGAAAACCCACGTGCACACAAAGAGGAGAGCATGCAATGAGGATTCAAACTTGCAACCTTCTTGCCACTAAAACACATTGTGGCCTGTATTTCCATGTTGTTGGTGTTCTTTAATGTTTCTACCTAAATACAAAGCCCCTCCCTCAGCTCCTGCACCACTGCCATTCTGGTTCATAGCCTCATCACCTCCCGCATTGATTACTGTAACTCTCTTCTTTTTTTGGTCCTCCTCATAAATCAGCCATTTGCTCCAACTGGTTCAGAACTCGGCAGCCCGTTTAATCACCAAACCCCCCCATTCTACAGCAGCTTCACTGGCTTCCAGTAAAATTCTGTATCACTTTCAAAATCCAAAAGGCCATTCCTCACCTCACTTGGTCCACATTGCTCCTCCTCTCCTCATCTCACTGTCCCACTGTTCACTGTTCCGTGAGCTCCACTGGTTACCCTTAGCCTACGAAGAGCTCCATGGAACAATCCAGACTCTTTTTGTGTGTTGGTCCAGCGCTGAATGACCTATCGAGTGCTACCAGAACCGGTCCCTGTCTGTCTTCAAGAAGCTCTTGAAAACCCAGCTCTTCCAAGAGCATCTTCTGTCCACCTCACCCTCTAACCCTGCACGATCTCCTTCTTCTGTACTCGGATCCACCTCTGCACTCTCACCCTCGGTCAGTCCACTGTGCCTATCTAGTGGATTTACTTCCAAGACTTTTTTCTACATAGCTTATTCCTCTTTTGTATGTCTCTTTGGATAAAAGCGTCTGCTTAAATGCTTCAATGTAAATGTCCCTCTGGAACTCCGTACCACCTGACCTCCAGAATATTGACTCTTAACTCTAACCCCTAACACAAATCACACCTGTTTAAAGAAGCATGCAAATTATAACCAACTACACACTTTTCCCCTGTAAAGTGTTTTTATTATTGTGATATTGTGATATTAATTTCAATGTACAGCATCCTTGGGTGTTTTGAAAGGTGCCTTTTAAAGAAAATGTATTATTATTGTTATAATAATGAAATAAATAAACAACGAGGTTCATATAAACCACGAGGCAAACGGTTCCACGCCGCAGACTCTTTCATTTCAGTTCAGTGTTGAAAGGGTAAAGAATGGACGGCAGCGCTGAGAAGCAGACCCTGCATTTTTTTCAAATCGTCGCTCTCTGCTGAGGGTAGATTAAAGAATTTTTTTTTTTTTACACATACAGTAATTAGTGATAGTGAATTTGACCTCGGCATTTAACCCATCCTTATTACACACCAGTGGTGAACACAGAAAGCAGCACTTATCTTCTGCCCAGCAACCCTTCCTTCCCTGGGATCTGAACTGGCGACCTTCCCGTTAAAAGCTCAATTCTTTTCCTCTTTGCAATGGGCTGATGTCGATGCTGCAGATAAAGTGTGAAAAGGTTTCCATTTATTTACCCGTTACGTCTTGTTTTCAAGGTTACTCTCGTCATAAAGGAGCAGCGTTATCTGAGGTAGGACTGCCGTGTTAACGCTGCACAAAAGCTTCCAGGAAAACCAGTAGGGTGATGCAAAGCTACACGTTATCTTTAGTGTTTCATCTTTTATGGATGTGCAGACAGTCATTGCGGCAGTAAAAGCCAAACTGGGGTATCTTGGGCAAAATGCAGCAAGACGCAGATTTGAAAGTTAGATTCAGCCTTTTTGTGACTCTCGTGTATTGAAGGTCCATTTCCTAACAATAAGTGACACTCAGCGCTCTGTTTACCACGCGCATCAAGGAACTACGGTGGCCAGCAGATGCCAGAAAGGATGCTGCAGGTTCTGGTCCAGGCTCATCTCACGCTTGGACTACTGCAATTCCCTCCTGGCCAGTCTCCCGGCATGTGCCATACGACCTCTGCAGCTCATCCAGAATGCAGCAGCTCGACTGGTCTTCAACTTCCTGTAGCTGCTCGCATCCACTTCAAGACTCTAGTGCTTGCGTTCCATGCCACAAACGGATCCGGTCCAGACTACATCCAGGACATGATTAAACCCTACGCCCCAACCCGCCTACTCCGCTCTGCATCGGCAAACCGGCTTGCTTCCGCCTCACTGAGTTGTACCCTTGTTTGTACCCAAATGTTGAAATGCACTTATTGTAAGTCGATTTGGATAAAAGCGTCCGCTGAATGACATGTAATGTGTGTTATTCGTTCTTTGTGGCATTGCTATGACATTTCATCACGTATGTAGTATTTACGTAACTCGGCCCACACATGGCGAGCTGAACTACACTGTACAAAATCGCAAAGGGACCTTTGCTTTTAATTCCTATGCAGTGGCGTGTCTGCATTTCTCCACCATCCAAACATCCATGTCCTGCAGCCCCTAAACAGAAGATAAGCGATCAGTCAGTTTTGGAGGATTCTCCAAAATCTGGCAACCCAAAAAGGCTGTTTACATTACAGTAATGCCTCTAATTGAGCTGTAAAGCTTCAATAACTTAAGCATCAATCATAAATAAACCTTTTAGTAAGTGGCACCATTACCACCTGAAATTCCAATGTTGTGACTCGACTGTACATTTCACATGCGAGGTACAAACTGGGGTGGTCAGCTAACAAGAAGAAAAGGAGAAGAGAAGAGGGAGAGAAAGAAAGAAAGAAAGAGTGGATGCATGTGTTATTTCTGCTGGGTTTCACACAGTGACTGGACAAACAATCTATTCCAATTAAAGTGAGCTGCAGCCTGGGTGACTGCAGGAAGGGGCTGTGCTCCATCGGTTCACATCATCCTTAGAAAACACCCCAGAATGGCTGATTGTGATTTGGAGGAAACAGGCCCTTCAGGAACAACGAGTGTGGGCCGGGGGCAGGGGAGGAGATGTGTGTGTGTGTGTGTGTGTGTGTGTGTGGGGGCTGACTCCATGATAGTCCAGAAACTTAAGCAGGGAAAACAGAGGAAGAGGAGGAGGACACGGCCATTTATCCTCGTCGCAGCCCCACTTTGCCGTGCTCACTGTGTGTGTGTGGGGGGGCGAGGAGGCAAATTAATTATGTGGCTGAGATTAATTAGGTGATGTTAAGGGAAATCTGTGACTGTAAAACTTTAGAGGGCTGCACAGCTGACTAGACTAATGGGGCGTTCATGAACTCTTAATAGATGCTACTCTGATGTTGAGCAGCGAGGGCGTCTGAAATGATTCCACGCTGCTGCTGTGATCGATATCTTTTTTATATATGTGTATATATACGTTAGTATGGGATCAAATAAAGTTTTGTAAATGTAATGTGTCGCACACAGAAATACACGCTGCAGCAATTCTGCTCTTTTTAGTTTTTTTCCTTGTTTTTATGACTGTTCACATTGTTTCCAGATACAGCAGGGAGAAAACTGAGCGTGCACATATTTAAAACCACAACGTTAAAGCCGATATTGCTTCAGATCCCAGTGCAGATAAAATTGTTAATACATGCAAGTAACATGCCTGCATTAAATAAAAGCAACAAAAAGTCACTCAAGATCATTGAAAAAATATCTTTTCTCATGTGTTTTGTGTCTGATCTTATCGTCCGAACAAAGAACTGTTCAAAATAAATGAGCGTCCATTACTTTCGCGCTATTACTAAATGAGTTCCCACAATGCCTAATTAAGCGTATCAGCTCTACGCGACTCTCTCTCTGTATTTCACAGTGTACGTCTCCCACTCCACCAATGGAGTGGGAGACGTAAGAATTTCCCAAAGTGGTTTCTAATATTTAAATTAGCTTGAACTTTCACTTCCGGGCTTACCATCTTATAATGTGTCCATCCATCATAGGACATAAAGCATAGGGCGAAAAGCAGGGGACACCCTGGACAGTTTGCCAGTCCATCACAGGGACACAGAGAGACTCCCGCGGTCAATTTAGAAGCGTGTTTTTGGACTGTGGGAGGAAACCCACGCACACACGGGGGAGAACTTGCAAACTCCACACAGAAACGCCCTTGTTCCGACCGGGCCGCGAACCTGGGTCTTCCTGCTGCAAAGATAGATAGATAATGAGTCTTATAATACAATGATTATCAGTTAAATAAATAAAATGATCATTTTTACTTGTATCTATTTATACACTGTACAGGGCGACCCGCACATTGAGGTCATGTGCTCTCCAAAGGGTCACATGGGAAGGAAAGAAGATGGATGGATGAATGAATGACGTTCTGCAATGGAAATGTGTGATGATTTACTTACAGGCTGCATGTGATATCGTTCTCCAGGCCTTTAAAAGGTGAAAGGAAACTATCTGACAAGTTTAAAGAGGAAATGTCTCTTCGTGCTGACCTGCAAACAACACACTGTCACTAAGATGTGACGAGTGACCTCAACCACATCCGCTTTCCCACACAGGGTTGAACAAACCGACGTAGTCTCTTTTATTCTCTACAAGGGTTTTTTTTTGACAAATTGCAAAACAAAATGGAAGGACTCAAAAGCAAAAAAGCCCCCGCCAAAGAAACAACGACGATGATGCAGTTTTATTTTCTTGATTTCGAACAGTAAGTCACTCCAAACGCACCCATCCAAAGGTCACGGTTCTAAAGTACAACCTGGAGACATGACACCATCACAACAGAAAGAAAAACACAGCATACCAGTGTGACGTTATCACTGCCCATTTCCAAACAGCACGAGAAGAGACAAAGCTGCACCTCATAACTCACCTCCACACACTCATTTTCTGTTTACTCTGCCTCCTGGTTTCCTCCTACACTTTGTAGCCCAACCTGTTTTTCTTTCTTCTGATAGTCGACACTGTCGTTATTATTATTATCATAAAAAAAAAAATGCATGCATGCAGATGCAAATATCAGAAAGATGAGGGAATTTTATTCATCCTGCTCTGAGGGTGAGAAGAGTAAGACAGATTTTTTTTTGCTTTGGTCTGCATTTCCGGGCCACTGAGGTTGACACGAGCTCAGCTGCAGAGTGAATCTAGGCCACATTCAAATATGAAATCGCGACTGCAGGTTTCTGGAGCTAAAATGTCTTTGAGACAGTGAAAAGATTGGAATAAATAATCCCTTGGAAAAAAAAAAATGGAGTGAGAAGATCGCACCCTTGGGCATAAACAACGCAGACTTGTCCTGGTTTGTTCACCCGCTCTTAATTTAACACCAATCCTAAATTCAGGAGAGTGTATTTTTAAATCTACATGTGACCAAATGAACGCAACTGTTTCACGGGAGGTTTGTGTCATCAGACGAACAAAGACTGCTGCGTGTACTGTACCTGACTAACAGGATATTCAACACAGCAAAGATCCTTAATGATTGTAGCGCAACCTTTGTTTAATGCAGCCTTTTTCAAACTGTGGGGCGGGACCCCCTGGGGGGACGTGGAGACTTTCCAGAGGGGCGCAAGTCCTAACTAAAGTTTAGCAGGTGGAACCTTTGGTCTCGCTGTAACCCGGACTCACTTAAGTGACGTACCACAACAGAATCTACACTGGTGACAAGGTTTGGATAATAGAGAAGTTTCTGACAGGGGCAAAAAGAAAACTGTGCAATGTTTCGGAAACTAACAACAAGCCAACGTTAGCCGAACGGAACAATGATGTACAACGTGTTGTATCTCAAAACATTGGCAGGGGACAGCATTTGTATTGCTAAAACAAAAAAAAGTTATTTGCACAGCAAATTATTGATATTGGTAAAGTATTCTCTGTTATCCAAATGTATTTATTGTTTTAAAAATTGACACTATTATAGTTCTAATTGCACATTTTATAATTTATATCATATTTTTATTTGAAAACTGCTTTCTCAAAAAGCAATATTGAGTTTATTTGTATTTGCTAAAGCAAAAATGGTATTTGCACAACAGATTATTGAAAGAAAAGTGAAACGTTTCTTCTAATATTGATTCTATAAATGTTATACTTGACACATTGTTACAAAGGGGGCCCAACAGAAAAAGTTTGAGAACCACTGGTTTAATGTGCACATGACAGCACGCACGTACAGGCTGGACAAAAGCCCACGTTGATGAAGGTAAATGAGACAATAATGAAAATAATCCACGGCAGTAAGTGCAACCTATAGACACACCTGTCATCCGAGCATGAAGGTTAGTAATAGATGAATAAGAATGGACCGAAAAAAGAAAAACCATCAGACAGGCTAAAAATAAAATACGTCTTTATTATGATATTAATTCTTCACTTTAAAAAATCTATTTACAGTCCATCATACTGATGTTCTCATAGCTTTTATACGACTGACTCTTACAGAAAAGGAACATTTCGAGTGACAGAAAGACAAACACGTACATATTCTGACGATGGCGTGAGCCCGAGAGCGACTGAGGAAATCATAGCAGCAGGTCCCTAAGAAACGTGGTTACAAGTTAATCGCGTCATATCGTGTGAGAAAGAGAAACGAGAAAGTGTTGACAATGTCAAAAACAGCCTTTAAGTAACCGGTCTAAAGTCTGCACGTCATCGTGAATGTTAGAGCGAGTCTCCTGCTTTGATCCGACGAGCTGAGGAGCGCCGAGAAAAGTGTCCGAACAAAAAAAGACAAGCAATAACAGAGCATGTCATGAGCTGCGCTTTGCCCTGATATTTGGCTCAATCATATTCCCTGGGTACAAAAATAGATTTAGTTTAAAATGTACATCAGCCTCGTGCCGCCGCCGCCGTCATTGTTAGTGTGGGAGATTATCACCGCGACTCAATCGTTCACTTCCAGTTGAACGTTCGACCCACCAGCTCAAAGAACTTCTTGTTGGGTTCGTGAAAGTACTGGTAGAGTTTCTGCAGGATGTCCGGCGCCACGCGGGGGTGCGCCCTGCCCTTCGAGTCGTGCAAACACCTCTCCCGCCCGTGGTCCCTCAGACAGTAGAATCCCTTCGTTTTATTGAAGTAAAAATTGGAAGTATTTATCTGGGGCTCCAGTTTCAGGAAGCGCTCCACCTTTTTCACCTCGGGGAAAGGATCCCTGATCAACTCGTCCCCGTCCACCACGTGAATGTTCTGCAGGGGGAAATACTGCAGCCAGTTCTGCATGTGCACGTAGTACAGGCTGCGATTGAGAGCCTTGTATCCCAGATTGATCTTGCCGTCCTTCACAAGCATGGACTCGATGGGCTGGTAGCGCTTGTGCTTCTGGAGGCGGTTGTAGAACACCTGCGTGTAGTCCGAGAGCACCCGCTCGGTGGGGTCTCTGAGGATGAGCAGCAGCTTGATGTCGGGGTTCATCTGGTGGATGCGTTTGGGGACCTTGCCGGAGGTGAAGTAGGCTGGCGTCTTCTCCACCGTCAGCTGCTCGGGGAAGGCGTAGGGCATCTGGCTGAGATACCAAGGCAAGCCCTTCTGGAAGTGGCTCTCCCAGTCGAAGAAGTGCACCTCGTTCTGCGCCGCCGCCACCGCGCTGTGCAGGCTGAGCATCTCGATGAGTGCCCGCGTCCCCCCCTTCCTCACGCCGATAATTATGATCTGAGGAAGCTGCTGGAGGGTCCCGTTTGGGTGGGCGGTGGTGCCGTTGTCGGGGGGTGTCGGGGTGGGAGGCGAAGGTGGCCCCGTGTCAGTCATCGGTCTTGAGGGGATGGGGGGAGACTGCATGGCGAAAAGCAGCAGCCCGAGGAGCACGGCTGCCATGAGGGAGGTCCTGAACCTGGGGGATTTCAGCCTGGCGAAAGAACCAAAACTGTATCCCACATTGAAAGAGCAGCTGCCTCGGGAACAATGGTCCAACTGGAAAGCAACAGAGCTGCCTCTGCTCTGCCGTCAGCGGTGGCTGCGAGGGGGAGAGAAAACAGCTGTGATTACAGACGATACCTGGTAACATGCACGCGCTGGATGAAGAAAATGACACTTTTATGACTCAGGTGCACGTTTTACATACGCAGCCACATTTGCATATAATCCACAAGGTGGGATTGAAACGTTAAATCCAGCAAGAAAGTGAAATGACAAACTAGAATCAACATTTATAACAGGAACAACATTAGCACGAGGAACATATCTACCTTTTATTTCATGTTTTTTTAGTACAGAAATTCATTTAATTACCCACAACTTCACAATAAACACACATTAACTGGATTTTTTTAATCATGTGATACCATGTGTGGATGTTATGCCTTAGTAAATACGGAATGCCAAACATCAGAGGAAACATTTACTTGTAAAAACACGAGGCAGGTGTTGCTGACACTGCAAATTAAAGACAAGTCAAGCCTAAAATGGCAGGGTAGACACCAGAGGAGCATGTGTTTTCACCTGCTCTCCTGTCTTCACTGCACATATTTGATGCCACAACAGTCTCGTTACATGCTCGGCCGTTACGCGCCGTGCGCGCCACGCGCGGAAACCTCACCTCGTCCAAACTAGGCTACAATCCTCCTCCGCTCGACGAACAACATTCCACTCCGTGCAGCAGCGTCTCTCGTTTCTCCGCACAACAGCAACAACGATACTTCCACGAGAGCAGATGAATGAATGAGTGAATCCTGTGATCCGGCTCCTCCTGCACCGTCTCCGTCCGTGCAGTTTTGCCCCCGAGCGCGCAACAAAAGTCGCCTCCGAGCAGCGCGCAACTTCTCCACAGAGGCTCCACTCCGCTGTGTCTGACACGCACACGCAGAGCTGCCGGTATTTGACTGTCAGCTGTTGTTGAGTGGAAGCCCACGCCTCCATCACGCTCCTGCACAGCCACGCCCCCCCGTGACTCAGACCGTTGAAAATGTCTTGGTGTTGGACAGTGTGGTGTTGTGTGTGTGAAGTGGGGCAAGTGCTGGTCCTCCCCTGATCTGTATGAGGTGTTTATGTTATTTACAGTGATGACACATTTCATCCTCAAAGAAGATTCCTTCTCGCAATATTTATTCCAATTACAAAACTGGACTTCAATTATCCCAAACCAGGGCCGGCCCAATGCATTTTGGTGCCCTTAGCGAGATTGGGATTCGGCACACACCACGCTGGTTTATAGAAACACGGTTGTAACCCTTCTCATTACCGTGACCCCTAGACCGTTTGTGATAGCTAGAAAATTACTATAGAGAATTAACTATAGCCTTTCTGTCAGCCGTATGTCAGCTGAGATCGGCACAGCAACCAAGCGCGACCCTCATGTGGAGGATAAAGTGGTAGAAGACAAATGGATGGATGGCTTTACGCCCATTATGCTTGTCATTACGGTAGAACCTCAGGACTTCCAGTGGATTGACCGTCCAATCACAGGCGAGATTCACCAGCGTTTTGTGACGTCAGCTTCTCGGTACCGTAATTCCTAAACGGTTGAATAAATAACTGCCAGATATCGAAAGGAAAAAGGGGCAAAAGCACTCACTCACTCACTCACTCACTCGCTACAGCCATAAAATCTAAATAAATCCTAATGTGATCGTCAGCTGACCACTGACCACCACAATGAGACTAACGCACTGATAAACAAGTCATAAAACGCTGTATAGTAGGCTATGGTAGTGGTAACAGTCAACACATCAATAATAGAAAAATGCTGCACTGCAAGCAAAATTTGCAGAAAAGACAAGATAAATTAAGATAATCCTTTATTCTTCCCACGTGGAAATGTGCAGTGTTACAGCAGCCGATAAGGCAGAAAAGTAGAAATAAGATAAGGAAATAAAGACTATTAAAATGCAAGAAACAAAAAGATAAAGTCTGGTAACATAAATAAATAAATAATAATAAATGGTAATAAAAGAAACAGTCAGGCGATCGGACTATACACACGGAAAACAGTGTATTTATTGGCCGTGTACGTGTGACTCGCCTCCATAGGTGGCGCTGCATCTCTTTCCATAAGCCAGTGAATCAGTTTTCGTACCCAAATTAGACTCTTGTGGTTCCTGTGTTGTCCCAAGAAAGATGCTGATGTATGATTTATGGCAACAGTACAGCACTAAATTCATAATATTCTTTGCTAAACACTCTTGGTAACTTCTGCTGACGCCGACTGCAGAGCATCTCTGCGTCTGCATGGCTGACAGCTTATCAGAAGGAGTCAGGCTGGCTTGTCGAAAATCCGGATGTGACCGTGTAAACATATACAGTCGACTGGGTGCAGTAAATAATTTAGCCTATATCTAATCCAAGAGGTTTTGAAGCGACGCAGCGAGGAATTAAGAGCAAAAAAAGCAGCGTCATATCAGTAAAAGAGACAGCATCAGTTGGTTCATGGCACATTTAGCTCGACTCTAACAGAAGGATGTCACAAGACGGGGACAATATGGAGTGGTTTTTTTGTACATTTCAAACTTTTAACAGTCAAAATGCAGATAATTGTGTATCTATGGACAAATATCTATAAACTGCTCAGGAGGTACAGCAGGGGGCGACTCTGTAACTGTATGGTACAACTTTCTTTTGACTTTTTCCTGACTCCTTCGTCCAATGGGCGTCCGGTCACTGGTTGCAAAACCTCCGCGCGGTGCCGGTTAAAGCCTCTAAACGGGTGACTTCACGACCGGTTGCCACTCGAGTGTAAACCCAGCGATGTCCACTGAACGCCACTGTTTGGTGGAGAAACAGAAAATTAGCTGCTCCCGAAAAGAGCGAGGGCCTTCTCAGGATTCGGATTTTCTAAAGGGCTTTTCATCCAAGTCTCCAGGAGTTCTCACTCTCACTCTCTCTCTCTCCCTACACTCTTTGCTTTCAGGGGAAATCAATGGAAAAAAAGAGACAGAGCAGTTATTCATTCCTGGCATTCTCCCCCTCCTTTGTCCACAGTGACCACAGTGAGTCCAAGTTGCACAATCCCACCACCTGTTGAGCCAAACAGTTTGACCAGAATATTCTGCAAGGATAACTGCTCACAGGCAGCGAACCCAACTCTGAGTCAGGTTCACGTGTCGTCACTCTGGAATCATGCAGCAGGAAGCTAGCCCGCTACAGCCTGGTTGAGTTGTTTCTCTAATAGATAAACTAAAATAAGTCATTGAGTCCCGTTTCGCAGCAGCACTGACTGCACATTCACTGACGCCATGTTGCTTCTCCACTTTCTGTGAGTCACCTTGGTGGTGTGTACAGTCAGTGTGAGAAAGTCGGAGACGATGAGTGAGTAAGCGGCACATCATCATCATCATCATCATCATCATCGCTCATGTCAGAGGACGTTGCCAGGACGTTGACAGAGATGAGAAAACTGGCTTCTTTGCGTTTCCTTTTTTTTCTTCCCCCCCACACACACACACACACAAACACGACGGCGACAAAACCGTGGCAACACCTTCTTTGTTTGAGTCGATCTCATCGTATTCAGATCAAATCTGCGTCAGCTTTAATTGGCCTGTGGAGGCAAAGACGGTCCAGGCTGATATTTCTCCAAAAAAAAAAAACCATGGAAAGGCTGAAGGGCTTTCCATCTGAATATGGATGAATATGATTTTTAGTCTTGTTTGCAGAAATTTCTGCCGCGTAAGTTGTTTAACTTGAAGGCCATTACGGACATTAAAGCGCTGCTCTCCGCGTACCAGAGGGCTCTGAGCGGGAGGAGGTTTGGGTTGCCATGGCAAAAAAGGTCAACGCCACTTCTGAAATACATTGTTTCCTCCAGAGAGAATTAAATTTATTCGGCGTGTGAACGATAGACAGGCGCTGGGTCCTCAGATTCTGCCCTCATTCTCTCCCACGGAAGTGTGAATTCGGCGAAGTCGAAGTGAATTTACTCATCGAAATTAGACGCACTTATGAGATATTTTGATTAACCCTCAGAACACAGAGCATTCAGGTTCCATTATGTTAAAACAAGAGTGTCTTTTTCATGTATGAGCAGGAAAAACATTTACCTTTAAGACATTTATGTGTGTGTGTGCATGTATTCTTATACTTCTTACGTCCTCTTTATTCTCGACCAGTTCCGTCTCTAATGTGTGTAATTATTTGACGTGTATGTCTGTGCTTTTTGCACCTGTGTGACAAAAATGTATTATTTATCATTGCTCAACAATCCGGATGCATGTTAAAGTTGGAGATGGAGATGATGTTGTCACCTTTTTGGCCTCCTCTCATGTAAAGCAGCTCAAGTGTAAATTAGCTCAACATTGCAGAAGCCCACTTTATGTACAGTGCAAATGTGCCTGCAACCTTAAAACAACATTCTTCCTATATGTATTGATCCTTGATAGATTAAAATAACATTTAAACGTGTCTCACTTCCTCAGAACATATTCATTTCACCTCCATTGTACGTCAGACAAATCTTATTACAAGAAAACTGTCAGTGCCAAAGAAAAACAGGTTTTATTTGGCTCTGGCAGGCTTATCAGATTACAAATGGGCACACGGAACAGTTTTAATGTTTTAATAAATATATACGATACGCAGGCTCTCTCTGTGTGTGATGAGCCCTGATACCAATCTGTTTTGGAAACATTACAGTAAGACCTGAAAATGCTTTAATGAAATATTTAAAAGCAGCGTAGGCAATCTGTTTTCCCAAAGCTTTTTGTCATATGTCTTGAAATCCTCTTCATATCCTGGCAGAAATGAAGAGATGAAAAGCTTTGGAAAACGTTGGTTAAAACACAAATGCAATCAATCGCCTTATTTGTCCTGGATGAAATGATTAGATCTGTTTGATTTCCTGTCGTGTCGGGTTGTTTATTTACGACCATAATTTATGATCACCGAACACTCTTATATCCTGAGTGAGTCCTAACACTGTTTTCGAGGCACTCGCGTCGTCTGTAGTAAAAAGGTGTAAAAAAAAACAAAGAAAAAAAACATACTTTGTTCACAGTGTCGTTGATCATCTTCCACGGCGATGCAAAGGCAGAGCTGCTCACGTTCCTGCGGGCTCTGTAACTCGTGTAACAGCAAATAATTTCACTCCATTATATTGGTTTTCATATAAATTTCCCACAAAGCCATTTTCCTTTTATTGCTTTGATACTTTGATCGACTCATCCACAGCCTCGGGCCACGACTGCAGCAACAATGTTGTTTTGTCTTTTATTCTCCAAATGAATATTTCCATTATTTATTTATTTATTTATTTTTTTTTAATCAAGAATGAGAATTTCTTGTTCAATCAGTGTATTTTTTTCATGAAATGGAAATGTATTCAATCATGGTTCATTGTGGTCTTTCATTTTTTTCTTCAGTTACAGTTCCTTTCCCACTCAACAGCTTTTCTTTTCTATCACCCGGGTTCCATTGTTAATTACTATGCGGCGTGAATCATTGCCTGCCACAACACCCACTTGTGTCACACCGCAGGTCATCGCCGAGCTCGCTCTACAGCGTCACACATCAAATGAAACAATGTACTTTGTTGGTGGTGGGGGGGGGTTTGCCATGTGGATCATCACAAGTTTGCAGGCCAAGAGATTCATCCCCATAAAAGAAATCTATTCACTGATGAAGTTCACGTAACGTAGTCCAAAGCACCTGATTAAGTGGAGCTTGTCACGTGCGACTCTGCTGATTTATAAGGTCAACTCGTCGTGAGCTCCTAAAAATACTGTCCGTGATACTAAAGTGACGCGGAAGTGACCATATCTCCATGACAACCCCGGCCCGGCGGAGAGAGGCCGTGTAATGCAAAAGCAAATCACCAAGGTTTGTTTTGTCAAAGAGATAAAAAACACAAACCTCACAATGTGACTTGAACTGTGAATAAAGCGTAAAGAAAAGCGGCACAGGTGTTGTGCAGCACATGACTGATGGGTTTGTCCTTCACAGAGACACTAACACAAACTCTTTTCTCCTCCATCAACTGAACATCATTAATACTTGTTTACTCGTTAACTCACTAACTGGGAGGGGATAAAAAAAGGAAGCTTGTGACTAACAGAAGTGACTCACGTCTTAACACTGTGATGGTTTGCAAGGATTTCTTTTGCTGCTTCTGTATTTTCCCCAATTCTGTACAACAAACGCATCATTGCACGTGGACACTACAGTACGTTAACATTGCTGTTCCAAAGATTTGAGTGCCGTCTTCCAATCCAGTCCAACTTTATTTATAAAGCCCTTTAAAAACAACAACCACAGCTGAAACAAAGCGCTGCACATCAGCGATAAATAAAACAAATAAAATATATAAGACCTAACAGACCTAAGAACACACAATAAAACGTACAACAAAGTCACAAAATAGAACTATTAAAAAAAAAGATAAAACCAACGTCTCATACTGGGTTGAATAGATATATACTTTTTTTCCCCCAATATTTACAGATATAATTTCATCAAACACCCCCTTGGCTTCATTCATCAAAAGATATGTCTAATTCTCAATGCAGACTTTTAATTATTATATCACATTTTTGCTAAGAAATGCATTCTGAATAATCTTCATTTTAAAATGTGCTTGAGGACGACTGGAAGAGGAGCTTTGATAGAGGCGCTGGCGACGAGGCTTTATGATCCAAATAATCTGTTGCTTTGGTGCATTTATTATTGTGGTTTGAATATTATTCTGCTTCGGTTATTTCCAGTATGATGTGGAGACATCGGTGAATTAGGAAGTCCAGCTGATTAGGTTTAGGCCACTACAGCGAGTTTAATACAAGCGCATTATGTTTGATACGAACATCTGCAGCCGAAGCAGTGATAATGCCGAGCAGATGTCCTCAGTATACACCATGTTACAGTGTGTGTGTGTGTGTGGCATTGGGTTTCCATCTTGAATGTAATTTCCTTGATGCATGCGCTGTAAACACTTCTCATAAAGAACGATTTAGCCAGGGACGCGTTGTCGCTGATTGATGCAGCTTCACTGTGGCTAAACAGGCAGAGACAGAACTGTTTCCACATCTGACTGAAGAAGAAGAAAAAAACACAAAAAAACAGTTCCAAGTATCAGGCTGTTTGGGAGCCTTTGACAGGATTAAGAATTATAGCCGAGCTAAATGACTGGTTTTATTTTCTTGGAGAGTAATTAAGATCACATTATGGGTTTTCAGTAAAAGCTGCCAAACCAGTTGCGTGCAAACTGAAGAACAAACACGCTGCAACACTGGCTTTTGTGAGGGTGAAACGAAATGTGGTTAAGAGAGAAGGTGTGTGTGTGTGTGTGGGGGGTTTTGGGCTTCATCATCATCATCAAGCCTGAGTGTGCTCAGTGACGTTAAGTCATGGGAAAGTAATCGTGGTGCAACACAGGAAAAAGGATTGTTTCATAATGACTCATCTGGCTTCTGCAAACACACACACACACACACACACACGCACACACACGTGCAGGTGACCAACTCTGCACACGGCAGAGGTGTCGCTGCTGCGCCCGCGAGTGAAAAATAATCCGTACTCTGTACTTGAACGTGCACTCACTGTTCCCGCGGCAGGTTCACCGCTGACGTCTTTTCTCGACAGTAAATCATTATCGGTTGAACAAATACATGATGGCGAGTTGAACAAATGAGTCTCTGTGTTTGTTTACATTGTTGGGATGAAGGCGGAGGCGAAACTGGTCAGTACCAGTCAGGAGGCAATGGATTTTTTTTTTTTATCATTTTATTTAAACAATTTAAATAGAAACAGCATGAAACTCCTTATATGGACATCCTGGGTGTGTGTGTTTATAGGTCACATATTCAGGCTTTACGTGTTGTTGAGTCAAAGTTATGATTCATTTCATATTGCATTTTTAGTCGTGATATAAAGCAGCAATAAGTTACAAAAATAGACGTGTTTCTCTTTATTTTCCAAATTTCACAAATTCAATCCGATTTTTTGACTTTTTTGTGTGAAAATGAGTTTGTTTTTCATCGGTCTGCACAGATAAAAAGGATATAAGAAACTCTATCTTTGCACACACTTATACCCTCTGTATACACGGTGTACAATAAGCAGGTTCAACACATTATTATTAACAAATACATGACAATTTTTCAGTCAGTCGGTGCCTGTGCAGGTGCAAAAATGCTCTTCAATGGTCTTCATTATGGGAAAACGTCACAGACTGCGGCTCAGGAGTGAGGATAATGACAGTGTGGGATTAACCCTGTATTTAACTCTCTTTACTCGTCTTCCTCCAAGCCTTTCCTCCGCAGCCGCCACCAGCCAAGCCCTCTGCTCCTCATCCCTCGCTCCTCAAAGGAAGCCCTTTTTTTTTTTCTCCTCCAGACAATGTAAAAGCTTGCCGAAGGGGGTTTTGATCATCCTGTGATGCGGCGCTATGTGACAGGCCTCAGACACAGATATTTAGTTTCCCACTCAAAGAACCTCAACTCAGGAGATTAGCTGGGCACCTACAAGCAGGACTGGAGCAGATGTGTTTGATGTGATGTGTGTGTGTTGTGTGTGGTCTTTTTTTTTTTTCCTCAAAAATACATTTTTCATCTTCTCTCATTTTTCACCAGGGCTAATGCTTCCCCTTCCTCTCGAAGACAGGCCAAGGTTTACTGTGAGGTCTGAATCAGCAAGCTTTTTCCATTTAAAAGTAAGCTTTCAAGCATATGAAAAGAGGGATTAGTGGCTATTTGGTGTGAGAAAATGTTTTTGGAAACTCCACTTGAGTGCATTTTAAAACTCTCTGCAATCACAACAAAAGTCATTCAAGCAGCGGGTCTCACATGTGGGCATTTGGTGATCCCGGAGCCGGTGAAAGCATTTTCTATTTCACATCCAGCTCTTTTTTGTTGACCCTGTTCATTGTGTTCATTAAAAAAGAAAAAAAAGAACAGAAAGAAAAGTTCTGTCACAATGAAAGGTGTCAGGGTGAAGGTTATTGTACCTGCAGCAATTAAACACCGTCTAAGTGTTTTGGTGTAAAAAAAATTCAGAAAAAGAACCTGCTGCCAACGATGGAATGTGTTAAAAAAAAGAAGGTGGACACACATCTGGAAATGTGTTTACAGATGGTTGAGTTTCATTGTAAATTCCTGAAAACATGAGCTGACCTGTCACCAAAGTGAACGAGGTCAGCTGTAAAATGTTTTTATCCCACTGGAAAAATGGCAACGCTATATAATTATGTGAGTCTTCGTCCTTTAAGTTAAGACAACGGATGAGTACTTCAAGCTGATGTCGTGTGGAATACTATGGCCGTGTTGGCGGGGTGTGCGCTGTGCCCAATGGCCGCGTCGCATGGCGTTGTACCGGTGCGCCAACAACGACATCAAACGCGACACAACGGACAACAAAGGAGGACGTCCAGCAGCTCTTTTCCTCTCCTCGGTTCGTGGCTGTTTTGCCTCAACAAGACGTCAAGCTTTGTATATAGATAGAGAGTGGGTGTGGAAGAAACACCGGTCGCAAGGGTGTCGAAAAATGCAACGGTTCTTACTGTTATTTTGGTAATATTCTCAATGGAAATACAAAAATATGGACCTAATGGTTCCACTCTCTTTCCACTGGAAACACGATGTATGCAGTGTTAAATACTTTGTTACTGTTACTAGTACAGAACATTTTCTAAATAAATTGTGTACTTTTACTCCACTACATTTCCTCTATGACTGTCTTTGTTACTTGTTACTACCAAATAAAATCAGAAGAAGAAGAATGCACATGCTTCATCATGGGGTGAAGTGTCTTGCTCAAGGACACATAATATAGACTAACAGAGCCAGGAATTGAACCCACAACCTTCCAGTAGAAAGACAACTCACCCTACTGAGCTAACATGGCTCACTTCCTGTACAGTAATGATCTCTATTTAGATTCTTTGTACAAGACTGTAACATAGAGAATAAACTGTGCATATTCAGTACTGAGTGATATTCTTTTGTTTTGACCCGGGTTTGTGACATGGTCAGCGTTTATGCATGGAGTTTGCATGTTCTCCCCGTGTGTGTGTGTGTGTGTGTGTGTGTGTGTGTGTGTGTTGTCTCTGGGTTCTTTGGTTTCCTCACACTGCAAAGCAAATACCTTCTGTTCAGTTGGTTTCAAACATTCAAACTCTCCACAGGTTCATAGTCAGGCAGGAAGCCAATACAAATAATCTACATTACATCCAGCTGTCAATAGTGTTCCCTTTTGTTTGTCTTTGTTCCACACTGTGTGAGGCAACTACAACTGTCTAAAACTAATAATAACTAGTAAAAAAAAGAGAAAGACATTTGTTCATTCCACTGTATGTGTTTTTACAGGTATGCCTGGAACGACTCGACATTACACGGGCAGGACTGTAAAAACACAGACCTTTTGTTTCACGGTGGTGTGTGTGAGATCTCTTAAAAATAATTGCATGTTTACTTTGTGCCTCTGCCAGTCACCTGAGACATTGATATTTTACACCGTCTAACGGCCAAACGCAACTTGACTGATCGCACGAACCTTTCATCTGTGCGTCTGAGGCGGAGCGTGAAGGTCACTCGAGGACACGTGACATGACAGCAGGTCTTTTGATTTATCTCTGGATCGTCGGGAGAGGCAGAGAGGCACAGGGGTGGTGACTGATCACAAAAAAAACAATGGCTCCCTTCTTCACTTTAAAAGTGTCCCAGTAAACCATGAAATTACAGTTTTTAAACAGTTCACACAAGTAAAAAGAAAACTCTGTGAGTTGATGTTTGTTTGAGGCTTTAAAATAACGGTGGACATGTGGAAAGTAGAAACTTACCTCTAAAAATAACGATAATAGTTACAATAATGATAATAATGATTACTATTATAGACTGAAATCAGCTTTTTTATTATTACAGGCAATATATCCATAAGACAACAAGAAGGACACACGTGTCTGAGTCACCTTATCTATTCTGTTATTTCACATATTTTGCATCCATTTTATTTAAATAATTTTACATTTTAAACCAGTCATATTCACTATTTTCCATGATGTATGTTATTATTATGAATTTATTTTAGATGCATAGTGGACCCTTTAAATGGTCCACTATGTAAAATGTAGGTCAAATTATTTTCAGTTGGCAAAAATTGTGGAAAGAAAAATAATATTAAAATGAACATTTTTATATATAAATGTATACATTGTTATTTTATAATAATAATAACCACAGGATGAGTCTTTCATATGTAATAAAAAAGACATTCATTTTCAATTTTCAATGGTTAATAATGATCCAACAGTTAAGAGACATTAAAATAGAATTTGATTTAAAAAAGACAAGTTATTACAAAAGAACCTGAGTAACTGTTACAGAATATTCAGTCAAGTTACAGTACATATCATTTTTTTATTTGTTTTCCACTGTAGTAGAATTGCTAACATGTTGATGCACACTCCCTACCACATGGTGGCGGTAATGCGCATACATCGTTGTTTACCAACCGCCATGAAGAGCCTGCGCAAGTGGAGCTCACCTGCTCACGGTTAGAAGAAGAACAGCGTAGAAGAAGGAAAAAAATCCATTACCCACGGTAGAAATGAAGTGTTCTCTGTTCTTTCGTTGGCTCTTCTACTGGAGTTTATGGAACTCACGTGACTCTGCCGGGATATGTCACATGTGACGTCAGCCTCACGTCACACAGGTAAGAACCACCTGCTGCTGTTGTTGCTGAATCCATGTTTAAATATTGTGTTGCTGTTGTTCCTGAGTCCATGATTAAATATTGTGTAGCTGTTGTTGTGTCCATATTTAAATATTGTGTTGCTGTTGTTCCTGAGTCCATGTTTTATTGTGTAGTCCCATATTTAAATATTGTGTTGCTGTTGTTCCTGAGTCCATGATTAAATATTGTGTAGCTGTTGTTCCTGAGTCCATGTTTAAATATTGTGTAGCTGTTGTCGTTGTGTCCATGTTTAAATATTGTGTTGCTGTTGTTGCTGAGTCCATGTTTAAATATTGTGTTGCTGTTGTTCCTGAGTCCATGATTAAATATTGTGTAGCTGTTTTGCTGAGTCCATGTTTAAATATTGTGTAGCTGTTGTCGCTGAGTCCATGTTTAAATATTGTGTAGCTGTTGTTGCTGAGTCCATGTTTAAATATTTTGTAGCTGTTGTTGCTGAGTCCATGTTTAAATATTGTGTTGCTGTTGTTCCTGAGTCCATGTTTAAATATTGTGTTGCTGTTGTTCCTGAGTCCATGTTTAAATATTGTGTAGCTGTTGTTCCTGAGTCCATGTTTAAATATTGTGTAGCTGTTGTTCCTGAGTCCATGTTTAAATATTGCTTTTATTGTTGTAGCTGCTCATGTCTGCTTCTCTGACTGTGACTGAATTTCATGTTGTGATTGAGCTCTTTTTTGTTTCCCCACCTGTTTTTAATACTGTTACCTCAGTCTGCCACACATCAGGTTTATATTCATTTAGCCAAATTATTATATTAGCCTTAATTTAACCAAGTAAATCTCATTGAGTTTAAAAACCTCATATCCTAGGGAGACCTGGCCAAGATAGGCAGCGCCACATAAAAATACTAATAAGCAAGTTACACAATTAAGACACAGAATAGAGACAATGACATATAAATAAACAAGGTATGATTTTAAAAATGAATAAAACGTTGATGACTAAAAGCCTCAAATACTCAACATATGAACTACTCTAAATACTCTACTGAGGACAAAGACATGAGCTGTTTCCCTGTGTTTGATCAATTGCGGCCTTTGAGGTTTACTGGTTGCATTCTTTCAAAATGTCATTTGATGTAGCTACTGCTGGTCATTAAAAATAAATGAATGAATAAATATGAGTAGGTGAAAAAGGTTGTAAAAGAGTGGTCAGATATTTGCAATGAACTCCATGATGAAATCAAAAGTGACAAATAACAACCTTTGCATTGATTTTTATTAAAATTCAGTACATTACGAACAGTCTGTGGAGCTAGTACAGGTTTATTTCCCCCCTCACACAATGACACTGGAACATAATCTCTCTTTATTAACGGAGGATCGTATCTGATGGAATAATAGTTGGGTTTTAATGGAGCGATTGCTTTCATGTGGAAAAATGAAAACAAGTGAGATGATCAGAGTTGTGATTTGGTGTCAGTGGGGCTGCAGAATTTTAAATGAATTGCTGCTCTCTTAAGTTTGCAAATGGCTGCTTTATAACATTCCTCAGCACAGATCGCCTGTCTGATTAAAGACATAATAAACTTTGGTCATTAATGCAGCTCTGCTACTTCTCTCCGTGTTCACCCACTCACCCATCTGTTGTTTTGTCTGTCTGTCTTTATTTATTTATATAAACATGACTATCAGTGTCAATCCTTTGCTGTCACAGTTAAATATTCTGTCTTGACATGCGACGCTTACAAAGAACGTAAACGCGGCACTGACTTGTATTAGTCACGAGCGTGACTCAGACATCCACTCAGTGAAAGCAGTGTTTTGTCTCGTCTTCTTCGTTGGAACTCTTCTTTTGTGGTAATGGCATCAAGCTGTTCCATGCTGCTTTCTACTTGACTCTGTTAATTGCGAGGCATTGACTTGTTTGTTTTTTCTCGAGTAGCTCATTTGGGGGAAATTACCATAGTTTGAGGTTCACTGTAAAGTCGTTCAGTTTGTGCTGAAGTGCTTTTTTTTTGGTGATCTTTTACTATCAATCTAATAATGGAATAATTGTTTACCACTTGTGTTGCTGCCTCTTCAGCGTGTGATGGATTTGAAAAACAAAGCTTGCAGCATGATCACTTGACTTGACATCCTAATAATGTTCAGTGGTTACTGTAGAACGTTCAGATTTTACTCAGTTTTTCAGATAACGGTCGGCACTTTCTGGAGTAATAAGACAGTTTGAGTGTCGATGTTCTTTATTTCTTCATGCCGAAAAGATTTGTTCTGATTGGAATTTACAATTCACTGATGTGATTGTGGCGTGTGTTCACATGCATCGGAATTGACTATTTTGACGTGTGCAGTGTTGTCTAATTCTCCAGAAGTAGAAGAAGAAGCAGAAGCAGAAGAAGAAGAAGAAGAAGAAGAAGCTTCACTTCCTCTCCTCTTCCTGGCCCCTCGCTGTCCGCAGACCTGTTTCCTTTTCCTCCACTTCCGTGAGTCTGTTCATTATTCTTCATTTTCGGGATGAAAATATAACAGTAACAAAACCCTAAACGCGTCACATTTACATGGATCAGACACACGATGGCGCCAAACCAGGATGTCATGTTTTCGGATTGGCATGTTTATATGAGATATTTGTATTCTGATCAGGCTTTTATTCCGATTACTTGTGTCGATGTAAACACAGCTACTGTCCGAAAATAACATTTTGTTTGGGTCAGCCCAAAACCCCGGGCTTATAAGAGAAACATTTTAAACGTGGGAGAAAGAGTGCAATCCGGATTTTAGGTCGGGATTGCTTGAAAGAGTACATCATTTCTTTTTTTTGGGTAAAGTTATCTTATTTTCCATTCAGTGATTTGGGGAAAGTGTGAAAACTTAAATCTGTTTCTGTGCCGAAGAGTGGCGCTGCATATTGTGTGTAGCATTAATTATAGCCTTGGACTGTCAAACATCTGTCAGTGGCAATTTGATTGAAAACCGAAAATGATCCTGCGAACAGCTGAAGGTTAAAGCTGCTCTGAATAATTTATTCCTCTGAAACAAGCCATTCAGTGTGATAGTGTGTTGTAGGCTCTGCCAGTATCTTCAAAATTAGTCAGCCCTGCATGCAATCAAAGGTCTAGGAGGAGAGAAGGAAGTGTTATTACTCAGTGCAGTGCAGATTGAAAAAAAACTCACACCGGACGAGCAGTTATGGTTGTTTCCAAGAGCGTCACTGCACACCTGGAGGCGACAGGCCAAGAATTGTGTGTTAAATTGGCCAAGTCTTTGAGCAAATAGCATGGCCACAGAGGGCAGCAGTTAGAGGTCCAGCGAGGCCACTTACAAAGGCCAGCTGTCATAGAGAGGTTTGCTGAGAAGAGAGAAAATCAATGCCCATAATTGCTCAATAACAGTCTGAGGATGGAGGTGTAGGGAGAGTGGCCATGGGTCACGGCAGACATGTATTTGCTCACAGGATGTCAGCGCGGTTTGTGCCGTTTTTTCCACTTTTACAAGTCGAACACCAGCTCTCCACAGGTTCACAGGTTCCCGAGTCTGTCTGAGACGTATGGGAGCTGAAATTGCTTTTATACTTGCTGTAGTTCCGCTCTGATGCACTTCTAGTGTAGAGCTGTAATTATTAGTCGGATTGACAAGGAGATGCTGTATTTGTCTATTGATGGTTGATTTGTAGTCACCTTTAATGCAAAAAACAATGTGAGAAAAAAAAGATGACGTTGGTTGTGTTGGAAATTATGAAATTCTACTACTTTATCCTCTACATGAGAGCTGCGGGGGGTTGTGCTGGATCCAATCTCAGCTGACATTGGGTCGCGCCAGACCCTCACAGGGTCAACATGCAGAGACCGAACAACCGTTCACTCTCACACTTACACCTACAGTAAATTTCGAGTGCCTCTGTTCAACGTCGCTGCCTGCCCTGGAGGAGCTGACATGGCCGGGGGAGCACGGGTGTGCACGGAGAGCCACCAGTGAATAAATCAGACATTACCCCCGGGCCGTGTGGATTTATTTTGTTTTTTATGGCTGTAGAATTGCTCAAAAAATGTTCAACGAGTGAGTGCTTCTGCCCCCTTTTTCCCTAAATAACTATCACTTTCGAAATCTTAACCGTTTAGGAGTTACGGTACTGAGAAGCTGACGTCACTGGTCAATCTTGCCCGTGATTGGACGCTATATGGGTGCAAATCCATGCCAATATCAGCTGACATAGATAGATAGACGTAGATATCTTAAACGGTTACGGTAATGAGAAGGATTGGTAACAGAGGGGTTAAAGTATTGGATAGTGAGAATAATTTTACTTAAATAAAATACATTTTCTCCCCCACCTCCTACACCTAAAGCACAGAAGGCCAATCACAGCCATAATGAACACTAGGAATCACTGCAACAAGCAAAACCTGCCATTTTTAACACAAAGACAATGTTGAACTTCACCTTTGACAGTGGAACCAACCTAAACGTGGCTTCCCTCTTCACAACACTGGAGAGTTGCTTTTACTTTGTTGCCACAGCTTGTGTTAATTTTTCACAGCCGTCTGTGCCACCAGTCACACTGATTTACTTAAGAGACAGAACAACTGGTATCCTAGCAACAGAGGCAGATATCTGTACTTTGTTTGTTCTGTCACACAGTGTGCATGGATAGTGTGTGTGTGTGCGTGCATTTCTACAATGAGCATGTTCTTGTGTGTGTGTGTGTGTGTGTGTGTGTGTGAGAGAGAGAGAGAGTGGGAGAGATTCTCTATAGGAACTGTGTGTGTGTGTGTGTGTGTGTGTGTGTGTGTTGCTGTTCGAATGCAAAGTGACACCTCGCCCGAACCTGTAATGGCTCTGGATTTATCGGCATGTGGGAGAAAGCTTGTTTACATAGTGCCCTCCTCTGTTCCCAATGACCATGATAATGGTGTCAGACAGGGCTTAGCGAGCCCATTCCTCCGTCCCACCGCGCTTGATAATGTTTACACACTACGTTCGAAACGCTCGCGCGCGGCAGTCGCTGCATGCCAAGTCCGTTGTAGTCTTACATCAAACCCGACTGACCCTTTCATTGAAAATCTCTCTACATTCCCAGTGCGGTCGATTTTGAATCCACCGAGCCAAATTTTCAAAATCTAATTTAAAACAACTGGATCTAATAAAGTGTAGAAGAATAGATGGAGAGGATCCAGCAGTCCCTGTGTTTTTCTTTGAGACTAATCTAATTATGGATGGAACCTCCTCCTCAGAACGGCCCATGATGTAGATAGTGTAGTGTTGATATTTATCCACACAGGGGGATTTGTATGAATGTTGATAGAAACTTGAATCAATCAGAGCACTTCAGAGATGTAAGACGAGTGCCTCTCCTTATTGGAAAAACGCTCTTGAGTTTAGCCACAAGGGCACGGAGTGACTTAGGAGCACACAAGGAAACATCTGCATCAAGCATCTGCCGGCCATGTGTTTCATATGAATACAATAGTTGTGGCACATTCATATCCAGAAGTGAAACCACACGAAACTGTCTTTATTCATTCTACATTCCCCCACCAAAAAACAATCTTTTACAACTCTTGTCAGAAGAAGAGAAGCGGCGCACATTAGTGTGACTGCATAACTGATATCTGCGCTAACACACCAGGAGAAGCTGCAGCCACGGTCTTTTTTGTTTGACTGAAGGACTGAGTGGAACTTAGGTGATGACATTTCACGGCCCTGTGAGAGAGTAACTGTGTGGGGAGTCTGACGCTGAGGCTCTCCAGTGTGTCTCTGGGAAAAGTGTGGTTATCCAGAGCCAAACGCCTGTTGTTAATTGTGTTCGGTGTTACTCTGTGTCGACCCCCCAAATGTCTTGTTGAGCTCGAAATGGTTGTGGTAACAGAGAGGCCATGTGTGGAATGTTCAAATATGAAAATGAAGTTTTACACACTCGCAAACCAACGCCTTATGTCAACAGAGTCACTGTGATTTTGTGTCCGTGGGCAAAACATTGATGGTGTCCCAACATGGCACCCCTGGAGGTCTGTCGCCAAGCATTTATATACAGCTGAAACATGGCATGTCCATGACTAGGGCTCAACGATTTTGAATAAATATCTAATTGAGATTATTTTGGACAGGAATTGCGATTGCGATTTGATTTGTGACATCAGAGGGAACGGCCATTTTTGCATTTTTACATTTGAAAGACATATTAAAATGATTACTGTGTGTTCTGTGTGCAGATCTGTGAGAAACAAAGATGTCCCCCTCAGTCTGTAGATGCACATGTGTATAGATCAAGACAGTCATTCATGGAAAATGACATTTTGGCTCTAACAAATACTGAATTTTTTTTTCGATTAATTGCTCAGCCCCATCCTTAGTAGATTATAGCTGCAACTAACGATTCTTTTCATAATCGATTAACCTGTCGATTATTTTCTTGATTAATTGGTTGGTCCATAAAATATCAAAAAACCTTAAAAAAATGTTGATCGGTGTTCGTCAAACCTGGAAATGATGATGTTCTCAAGTCTCCTGGTTTGTCCACAAACCAAAATGTTTAACTTTTAATGATTTCTTTGTTATCCAAAGCAAAGAAATGAAGAAAATATTCATATTTAAGAAGCTTCAAGGAGCAGAAATTTCAATGACGTTTTAATCATCGATTAATTTTTTTCAGCTCTGCAGTAGATACAAGCTGAATTCATCTTCAAATATCAAATCTTCACATCGAGGTTCGATACGGTTTTTCTTTGAAAACACGAGGTGGGTTTTCCATCGGCCTGTTATCGTGCATGTTTGTGCATAAGAAAAACATCTGAGTTGCAACACAGAACATTCTGAAAAGTCTTGATATCGCATTGAAGTTTTTACCCTTGAGGGAGGAGGAGGAGGAAGAGGAAAGGTTTGCATATCAATAAAGGGTAAATGCAAATGGAGTGCAATGGAAATTGGAATAAATAAAAGAGTTGCATTTAGAAACCACGTGACTGAAATGTCCCTTGTTTTTCCATTTGACTGCACAAGAAAAGTAATGGAAAACGCTGGATGAGAGGAGGTCTGTGTGGACTCCTTCATGAAACATGGACGCAGCAATGGAACGCTACCATGTTTGTATGAGCAGCTTGTGGCTCTCATTCCTCTGTGGTGACGTGGACCTCTGCGACACCGCTGCGTCTCCCCTCGTGAAATCTTTGAACATTTCTTTACAAGTTGTTACACTTTGAATGAAAACCTTGCGACGGCGTATTCAACGACTCTCAGTAAATAGATGTATTCACTTCTGTAATACGAGCAGAATGACGTGTTTCTGAGGAAACTAGAATTATCTTTTGTGCGTGTGTGTGTCTGTGTGAGAGACGGCGAGAGAGAGAGACGGGGCAAAGGGCAACAGCAAATAGTCTGCAAAGACCCAACGACTCGAAACACTGAGTTATAGATTTGTTTTGAGAGCTGTAAGAGAAGAATCTCAGATGAAATTGAATATTGGCTGTGCTTTTCCCATGTGTTAACTACAAAAAATGTACAGGGCTAATGTATATTGTTTAACCAGATAAACTACTATGTAAATTTAAGCCATATATAGGTAACGCTTGAAAACTGTGACAAACGCATGAAAACATGCTCTGCAGGTATGGTATGTCTCCCTCTCTCTCGGTAAAACATTCATCTCGCCGTAATAAGAGCTTTGATGTGGGATCAACTGTGCGGCACGAATCAGCACACAGACGCGGCGATGAAAGTCTCCGGTCCTCAAACTGAGCCGAGTTCCTCCTTCTTTTTTTTTTTTTAAAAAGATAATTTTCCGATAAAGACGTTAACACAGCTGGAAAACAGCTCGCAGGCATCTCTGCTCACTCAGACCAATCGTCTCCAACTCCCCGCCCCCCCCGCGCGCGCGCGTTCCTCGCCACCACGTTTTGTCCTCATAATTGAAACTGTGTGAAGAAATGTGATTTCTGATAAGGTTAATCTTCTCCGTGATTAAGCTCCTCTAATCTCGCAGATTTAAGGGATCACATGTATGATGCCTGCGATAACGGGCAAGGAACAGATTGAAGCCTACTTTTTTTTGTGGTGGGGGGAGAAAGCGACACACACACACACACACACGTACATTTTACAAACATTTGCTCACTTAAAATGTAGCGGGGCACACCTAGCAGGATTGCTAACATCTGTTCTTGTTAAATTGCATAGAAGAATATTGATCTGGTGCTGGGGCCACATTCCTTTGCAATTTACTGCTGCAGGAGGAAAGGCAGAGGGTGTGGGGTTTTTAAAGAGGATCACTAGTTCAGGTAGTTAAATGCCCGCGGTGTCTTTTTTTTCCCCCTCCTTTAAATCTACCGGGAGGGGGGTGTATGCGAAGGGAATTCAAATGAGAGCAGCCTCCGCAGCCTCCTCTGTAGTCCAGTCACCAATGAACGCGAGCTCTGCTTGATTTAAGGCAGATTGTGCGAGGGCTGAATCGTCTGCAGATGGGTGGAAGGTCTGCAGTTTCATAACCTCACAGCTTATATATATATAGATTATCTGAGGTAAGAGTGTTATAAATTACGCATGTGTGCTTTCTTTTAGGCTGACCCGGGTAACCCCAAACGGCTGGTGTAATGGGAGAGCCTGCATGGTCGATCCGATGGTTTCAATTAAGTAATGTTGGCCCGGTGATATCATTCTCCTATACCTCAGAGTTCACTTCTGATTTCTGAGCAGGACCAGTGCACGCGATTGCTGCTTTGTTTGAGTGTTGAGTTGATGGTCGCAGTAAGAAAAAGTGTCTGAGGCGTTGCTTTATCTTATTTTTTTTAAACAGTTATTCATGATATCTGGATGCATCAGAGTCATTTATAAAGCGAAGATGCCAAAAGAAGTTCAAACAAACAAATGTTTTCGTCCTGTTGATGGTCAGTGTCTGCTATTTTCTGTCAAAAAAGTCCTTATTTTTATATAGCCTTCATATTATAAACTGTAAATATGTCAATAGTGAGAATTTCTCCATAAACAACATCCATTTATCCACATTTTAGAAGTTAAGGCTTCCTATCTATTTATTCAAAGGAACCATGCAAATTTTGATCCCCGTTTTGCCATTTTCTTCGGATTCGTCGCGCGCACCCCTCCCCACAACAGTTCTCGCGGGTCGCATCGTGCTGTCGTTTTTGTTGTTGTTTTTCGCCCCGGTTCACTGACACCACCAAAGAAACCCAAAAAACTCCAAAAAAATCATGGACAACGGGAGGAAAATGTCTGTATTTTACTGTGATACGTTTTTTAGCCAAATTAGCACACAAGTCAAAAACAAACTAAGGAAACAAAAACTTGACCCGAGAAACTAAATATTTGATAAATATTCAGGATGCAAGTCTTTGTTTTGTCTTCCATCACACCCAAGATAAAGATGAATGTGGAGCAACACGCTGCTTTTTGACAAACACTGAATATTATCAGGGAGTTCAGGAGCCAGAGGTCCCACTTCTCCAGTGTGCGCTTGGCACTGGTAATAAATCAGTGGACCCCTCTGCCCAGTTGGGGTCTGATAGTAGCAGGAAACAGTTGCTTCCTTAAATTATCCTCAGTCTTTTCATCTGACGCAGAGAGAACAAACTCTGTCTCTGATGCCAACAGCTACACTTCAGAACATAGCAGCAGCAATTTATCGCAAGGATTTTGGTAAAAAAGAAAATAGTTTTAGGGAAAGTGATAAAAATGTGAGAAGCTGACATGCAGACGAGGGAAAAGTGCAAAGTTTTCACCGGTTATTGCATTTTGTTTGCTGTATTGAATTTTCTCAAGGTTAATTCAAAACAACTTGTTTACTTCTCAAAAATACTCAAAGCCTAATTGACACCTTTTACTGAAGAGAAAATATGTAACAGAAAAAAAACTTCACATCTTCATTTTACGTCTGCAAACAAACACACTCCTCGGGTGGAAAATCACTATGTTGCTGTGAAATGCAAGACGGCCTTATCGGAAGAGAGTATTCCCAGAGAGAATGTTGTTAGCGGAGCGATGCATGGTCATGAGTGGAAGTGGTTCCTAGAAGATCAAGGTGTCAGATAATGTATCTGTTGCCCAAGTTGCCCCCACTGCAGAGATGTGGGAACTCTTGAGCAGACACGTCTCCACACAGGTGAGACCTGCTGAGGTATTATGAGATAAAAAGTCGAAATTATGAAATAAAAAGTCACAATTATGAGATAAAAAGTCATAATTATGAGACGAAAAGTCAAAATTATGAGATGAAAAGTCAAAATTATGAGATAAAAAGTCACAATAATGAGATAGTCATAGTTATGAGATGAAAAATCGAAACTATGAGATGGAAAGTTGAAATTATGAGATTTAAAGTCACAGTTCTGAGATAAAAAGTCATAATTATGAGGTAAGAAGTGCGCATGCACCTCAACGTCGCTCATTGGCTGTGATTTCAACTTTTTTATTTCATATTTTCGACTTTTAGCTCACAATTTTGACTCTTTATCTAATAATTTCGACTTTGAGGATATTTTTATTATCAAGGCTAACTTTTATCTCTTTTTTATGGCAGAAATGGGTTTCCCTACTTTATACTAGGCATATAGTTGTGGTGGTTAAGCTTAGGGTATGGTGCTAAGGAATGTATTATGTCTGAATGTCCTCACTTGAATGCTGTAGAAGAATGTTTTTCTTTGTGTGTGTGTGTGTGTTTAAGCATAGATGCACAGTAAGCCAAATCTCGCAGCCAGGAAGCCTTCATTCTCTGCTGCTGAGGTAACTCACTCGGTACAAAAACAGAGCTAGGAGGCAAAGTTGGACCACACAGACGACCAGAGAGTGTGAAAATGTGGTAATAAAAAATCACATCTTGGTATATTTTTACCAAGCGTCACGGTTTCCTTTGCATCTTTGATTGCCAACTGAAATATGTTGTAATGAGTCTCATGTGTCTGCGCGAGTGACAGAGGAAGAGACAGAAATGTTAGAGTGAATCAAATCAACTAACGATTATGTGGTCCATAAAATGTCACAAAAATCTTGATCAGTGTTTGTCAGAACCTGGAAATGATGACACCCTCAAATGTCTTGTTTGGTCCACAAACCATATGGTGCAAAGAATCGAAGAATATATTCACATTTAAGAAATCTTGTTTTTATAATGAAAAAAGCTTCAAACCAGTTCAACGATTATCAAAGTAGTTTAGTAGTCGATTAATAGTGGATTAATCGACTAATTGTTTCAGCTCTACTCGCATTGTTGCTAGTAGAGACTAGGTATAGTTTAGTGTAGAAATAATGTAAATTATTAATAATTAAAATAAAAATATAATAATTTCGCTACTTCCACTGTGCTAGCACAGTTCTGCTGTCCACTCCTAACTACATGTAAACACAAATTATACTGTGTCATTCTATACTGCATTCGAAAATATCTTGGTGCAAGGACTTGAGAGAGAGAGAGACATGTGACTGATGGGACAGCTGGCATTCATGGTATGTGATGTCTCATACGGCGGTATCATCGGGCTAAGTCAGCACAGGTCACACGTTGATGTCTTTGCGTTATCCAGTGTGAGCTGAAGAGTTTGCGGTTACGACAACGCGGAGGAATGTGTGGACACGTCTTCAGCCTCCCTTTCTCCGTTCACAGGCACTAAATGAAAAGAAAACAGAGCTGCACAAGTCTGTCATCACACTGTTACGTGAATGTTTGATTAAAAACAAACAATCACGGTTAACCTTTTTTGTGTCGCTGATGGAAGACTTTAAGGAAAGCGGGATTTAGATGTTGTTTTGCGCACAGCTTTTCCAATATTTTCAGACTAATCATGTTCATTTTCCCACGAGCGGTGACATCGCCTTTTCCCAAAAGGTCAGTTTCTGTCGGGCAATCGGTTAAAATCCATGGAAACCAAACACGCTTTTACAAAACCAAATGACACACCTGTCGATTCCAGTCAGCGCTGAGAAAGTGATCAGTGCTTGATTAGATGTAATGTTCCCCGTATTGATTCCACTTTGCACCAGAAGCGCTCAATCACCCGCCGAGGTTAACCGTTATCACAGAGTGAGTTGAAGCCTTGAACAACAAGAATGACGGGCTGGAATAAGAAAGCTGTCCTGTGATCCTTGGCTGCATCGATGTTTTCCCACTTCTGCCATTGTGCTGCTGATATATCCATCAGAAGTGCTGTCATTTTTTTACCCCCCCCCGTCATTTCCTGTGTGGAAGATGATATTTTTCCTTTTTTCTTCTTGAGTGCCTCACAGGCAACTTTGACACAGAAATCTCACTGATGCTATCGTTTGTCAAGGAATTGCAAAATAAAATCTAACTCGGAAAGAAAAAAAGTATTTTTATGATGTTATGATGCCCCTGAAAGGAAAGATTAACACACCATATTTCACTGCAGCTCAGGCATTTACTTTCTTTTTTTTTTCTCGGGAAACTTGGTGTCACAGTGACGGGTGTGAAATGAAAAGTTCACTTCAGACATGACAGCTCTGGTCTGAACACCTTCCCACCCACGTAATGACATAATGATTTATCACACGGTTGTTCTTGAAGTTTAGAAAACAAGTCTCTTTGCCTTTTGCTTGAAATGAACCTGTTGGCTGCTTCAGTGTTAAAAAAACGCATGTTCTTTAACAAGTGGAAAAACAAGTCTGTGAATCCACGATGACATCATCCATGTTTTCACTTCAGTCAAACTGAATGTTTTGGAGTGTGTTCTTAAAGCTGCAGTGTGTAACTTTTTTCTGCCTCTATATTTGGACTTCATAACCAGACACAATTATTTATATACAGTGCCCTCCTATAGTATTGGAACAGTGAGGCCAATTACTTTATTTTGGCCATAGACCGAAAACATTTGCGCTGCAGGTTCTGTCTCCATTCCTGTGTTCACTCTGTCTTGCCATGTCCAGAAGTATTTGGACTGTAGCATGTAACATGGCCAGGAAGATGAGTACTGACAGCTGATAGAGGATAAGAACTGTCTGCTCCTGAACACTGTGATGACTAAGAAGATGGTGGTGGTTTTTCGCAGGACTGGACCCTCTTTCAGCCATTTAGATGTTGAGCCTGGTAGGGGCCTACAAATAACTAGGTGTCCACTTAGACCACCACCTGGACTGGTCCCAAAATACTGAGTCTCTGTACAGAGCTGACTGTATTTCCTCAGGAGGTTGAGGTCCTTCAGTGTCTGCAGTGAGATGCTCCACATCTTCTGTGGGTCAGTGGTGGCGAGCATACTCTTTGATGCTGCTGTCTGCTGGGGAGGCAGCTTTTGAAAATGGACAGGGAGAGACAGGAGTCACTGTGGTGGAGAAGATGCAAGCAGTGCTAGAGAATGAAGAGCAGCCTCTCCACAACATCCCGGCTGGTCAGGAAAGAAGCCGCCGTGGACGACTCATTTCACTGCTGCAGAACATGCGTCCCCTCCGCCGTCAGACGTTATAACCTCAGTGTGTAACATCAGTCTTTTATCCTTTTACTTTTTCTGTTTATTATGACCTGACTTGATTACACTACTATTTACATTACACTGTCTGTTATGTCTTTACTTGTTTATTTATTTTATCTACTCCGTCTTGTCTATTTTGAGAGTTGCTGGACGACTGAAGTCCCCAAAGAGGATTAATCTTATTTCAGGTCTGTTTCAAATGATTTAAAGGGGAAAAAATGTGCTTCCTCTGGGTTGAGATTTATACAGCAAAGTATATCATGTCCTAAAGTGTATAAGAGTGTATAGACATTAAAGATAACAGAGAAAAAGCTTAGAGCAACTCAACACTTGTAAGCCGATTTTGTAAAAACTCCTGATCGCGCTGTCCCCGGGACCTCGCTCAGACCTCATCAGCCCAGACACGCGGAGCATGACAACAGCGCTTCTTCAGACGCTCTGTATGTGTCCTATAAGGAGAGGCCGGTCACCTCATCCGAGGGATTAGAGCAAGCTGCAGGAGCAGAACTGGACTAGAGAAAAGGGCTCATTTCTGTCAGTATGGTTTACTGCAGCTTACGGAGAGAGAGAAAAAATGTAGATAAATGAAACCCTGTGTGATGTTGTCCACCAGGCTACCATTTGGCTTGTTCCATGGTTTTACCCCGCACAGGTGGGTGGTGGTGCAGCATTCTTTCTTCATTTTTCCCCTCTGGTGAACTTTAGGTGGTTACTGTTTTGTATGGCAGAGCCCCAGCCAAACCACCATGGCTCAGACAGGGGGGGTGCAATCCTTCACACCAGCATCCAGGGATTTGCAGAGAAGTTGCATCGTGGGGGGGGTGTTGACTGATGAGTTTCGTTTCATAGATGGCTATGTGGAGTAGGATCAAAGGGGAGGATTTTTGGCTGAGCTATGGTTTTCACAGCAGTGTGCCGCTTGGTTTTCTCACTGTTTCTTGTCTTCATTTTTTCCCCCCCTTATCTCTTCTTCAAACTCTGAGTCTTTGTGATCCCTCCTTCAATCCCCCACTCTTTCATCTGAGTTATTGTCCTTTTCTTTTTTGCTCCCATCATCTATGTGGGAGGCGGCGGTGTGGGGCCTTTTGTTTGGATCCTCCCGCTGTAGACTTGTCCATGGGCATCAAATCAGCTTTACCCAATTTTGCTGACAGCTCACTCTGAACTGTCAACAGTTGCTTTTCCTCTTATCTGCCACCGTGTTCAGCAATTACTCTCATCATCACCCTTCAATCATCCTCCCTGTTTTGACCGTTCAATCTGTCTTTTTCTTCAAAATGCCTGGCAAACGAAAGCACAGTCATTTCCACAGTATTACAGGCAGATTCCGAGTGGAACTGTACTCAGAAAAACAGGACGGAGAAACACATTTCAAAATCCAAATAACTACAAAATAGCGGGTTGTGTGCAAATTGCAGTTTTCACATGCAATGGCAAACACATTTAACTACTCGAGCAATCAGCATGTGCTGTACCTGTGGATTCTGTTCACAGCTTTCAAACGAGCTGTCTCCGTTGGTGTGAGGTGACATCACTTCGCACTGGGGATAAAATGGCATCTGCCTTTGTTGAGCAGTGGACAATGGGCAAGAGAAAGCAAATCAGTGGTTTATTCTCCCCTCAGGAACTTTCTCAACCATTACCAGCAAAACCGCTGCTGCCATGAAAGCCCAGGCTTATGGAGG
Organism: Solea senegalensis; assembly: GCF_019176455.1. Lineage (NCBI taxonomy): Eukaryota > Metazoa > Chordata > Actinopteri > Pleuronectiformes > Soleidae > Solea > Solea senegalensis. The sequence goes on from NC_058032.1 coordinate 4,836,286, forward strand.
GAGAACTGCAAGACATGAGTTGCTATTTTAAGACGGAGGCTCATCTGTAGCTGAAATGGTGCATAATTGCACAGTCGGGAGTGTTGTATACCAAAGAGAGGAGCACAGGGATAATCTGAGACATTTTTCTATTGTAACTCTTTGTTGTGCAGAACATATACATATATATTGCTGAGGCACATGTATATGTTAATTACACAATTTCTTGATAATACAGTTGTTGTGTCTTTCTGTTCTCTACAGTGCGTCACTTTTTGTTTTTGTTGTGATCCAAACACAAACTGTACGACATGGATTTTTATCGTCTCACTCTTTGTTAACGTTAGAATCGGGTTTTAATGGTTGAAAGTTGATGGCGTTTCATGGCGCTTTCGACCCTTCTTCACACGTCTTTGTCAGCGAATGATGGTCTGCCAATCATTTCTACATGCTGTGTAATTCATTATACTGAACTATGCATTATACCAGCATTTCCACATGATGACAAACTATCATGACCCAAATAACAAGACAAATAGGTTTGTCTATTTGTACTGCTACCAATTCAAAGCTACTAAAATTGGGTAAAGAACTGTGAAACTTAGACCGGATAGTGGTGATCAATCATCCTTAAGGGGGAAATGTGGTCGAAAAATGCTTTTGGAGTTCTCCTTTGGTGAAATCAAAATAAGAGCACACAATGGGAAGATAGCTCAAGGGACTGGGACTCAACGGTTGTCTAGCCTTAAGAAAACTTATATCATTGAGGCTAATGGGGGGTTAAAGGGTCTCAATTTGCTAGGAAGCATAAAGATTGGACACTGGTGAGTCCAGATTTACCCCCGTTCTTCTTACCCTGAGTGATCTGCAAATCAGGTTATGAAGAAAGCTAGATGAAGTGACTGAGTCAATGACCAGGTTTTTCCCGTCTATAGATTAAATGTTTCCTTCCCGGCAGCACGGGCATTTTCCAAGTTGACAATACAAGGATTTAACGGGCTCAGATTGTGAAAGAGTGGTTCAAGGAGCGTGAGATGTCATTGTCACACATGGATTGGCGACCATATTGCCCAGACTTTTACCCCGTTGAGAATATTTGGGATGTGCTGGAAAAGATTTATGCAGTGGATGGAAATAAATGTGATGCCCAATAAGCTTGTGTACGGGGCAAAGGTAGGGGGAAATTAAAACGTTCTATTAGAACAATGACATTGTGTTTGTCTCAGTCATGTGTTCCTAATCAACTGGCACTTCAGTGCGTACTCGAGGCCGTGTCATTCAGCTTGAGAAACAAGAGAAGGTCTGTAAACACGGGGAAGAGTCAACAAAAAGGAACACTTTTGGAAAGTGAGCTGCGTGTGTTCTACAACGAAGTAACTAAGTTTCAACAGGCTGAAGTGTAACCACGGAATGGCACAGCAATGCAGTGCTCTCTCTCTGTAGATGTAGCCATTTCCTTACTTGGAAGATAACGGGATGATAGATCGTTTTGAGATGGCCGTGTTTTAGATAGATGTGGTTATGTGGCTACACAAACAGGAGGGAGTCCTTTTCTCCACAGTGGGAGCAGACTCTCACTGTGATTAATACCCACATACCCTCATGTCTTCATTTGCGGATATATATACAGTATATATATATGTCTTTGCTGGACCATCATTTGCGTTTACATTGGGGCATGTCATGGTTGAATAGTGCACAGTGATGCCATGTCTGTTTACTGTGTATGCCGATATAAAACAACTCTTTAAGCACAGGAGGGCATGGCTTGTGTGTGTGTGTGTGTGTGTTTTTTTTTTACGAGCTGCACTGCTTGTGTCTGTGATTAAGGATGTGTTAGACTATAAACTTTTACAGCACATGAATAATGGCCGGCTGTTTTCAGGGATATGACACCTCACCGTTAAGAGTAAGCTTGGCCACTGGCATGACGTTGGGATTGTTTGCAGCAGCATCAGGACAAATGAAAGCCTACAGGAAGTGTGGAGGAATTTTAAAAACAATTCTGTGGATTTTACAGGACATCAAAAGCCATTTTCCACAATCATTGCTTGTAACTGACAGACATCAATCTGATTCTAATCCTCATCGTCAAGTTTCCCCGAGATCGGTTTAGTCTGGTCCACAGAACAGCAATGCTGCTCAATATGACCATCATTTGTCATTTTAATGAAGGAAAACATTCCTTCAAAATGAGGCGCAAGAGCTGCAGCTTGTCTTATCACCAGCACAGAAGAATAGCACTTCTAACAAACTGCAAGTTTTCCTCAAAAATCTTTGGCACTCGATTCATTTGGCAGCTCTTTTCATGTTTGCTCATTATCCTCTTTCAAACTGTTGACAAAATGTACCTCTGTTTAGTAATGTAATCTATGTTAAGACTGTCCAATACAAAATACAGAAACAACATTGACAGTTTTTAGCAAAATATTTGGTCTCGAGATCTCTTGAGTCTTTGAAGCCTTTTTCAATCGTGGATTTTTCTCTCATTTCTAGACATTTTATCACATTTTCTCTAATTCTGGCTCGACTGTGATGTGGAAAACAACCGCTTTCCTCCTTGAAAGTGTGACTTGAGCTGCATATGGACTGGAACTGTGGACTGTTTCCTTCATCGGAACTTTGATGTACTGAGTACATCTCAGACCAGTTTGCCAGTCATGGAAATATTAAGATAAGATAAGGGGAAATTTACATTGTTACAGCAGCAAGACCGTAAAGATAAAGATAATAAATAATAAACGTGCATTATCAAAAAAGAAAATTACAATATAAAAACATATTAACACTATAAAAAATGAGTTAAAATAGAATGTAGAATGTACATTATAGACAGTTAGCAGAATATACACAGTATGGACTTGATAAAACTTGATAATATTGATTATTCCGGTTCCTCCAGCTGCTGTGGCATGTCTTGAAGATGCAGCTGTTCTGTGTGAAAGAAACATGAGGCACAATGCAAATTCTGCCAGGTGTTGCTAATGTATCATGGGTCTATCACAACTGTGGTCGCCACACTTATTTCAGAGCTCCATCTCTTTTTGAAAACAGATTAAATAGACATGATAATTGAACCGTCATTGTTTTTCTCCTATCTGCTCCCTCTTTACTCCACATTTGATGTTCCAAACCTGACATACAGCACCAATTTCTCTATGAAACTCCGGGCAAAACAATGAAGTAATTTGAATTGATTAAGTCACAGTGGATGACAGCAGTCGTCAGTTATAAACAAACACTGTGGCTGACAAGTACAACATGGACGCGTGGGTTGCAGCTCTTGTATTAAATTGCCGCTGCTTTCCGATTGTGTGGAAACAGGAATAAACATCAGAGACGTCCTGTTTGGAGAAAATGGGCTTCAGCTCTTATCTCGGGACCTCCGAAGTAAAGTGGTGAGGACTGGAACCAATATATAATGTGATGAAATGAATCACGGGAGGAACAGAGTTTGAGTGGAGAGGAAAGACGGCACCTCCACTTGACAAATGAATCACTCGCCTCAGGCTATTGAATAGAAACACGGCAATTAAAGCGCTTTACATTTAACCACTGAGACGTTTTACACAGACAGCAGATTATCTGAGGTGGTTAGACAGTGCAACAGATGATGTGTGTTAGATTATTTTGTCATCATTTTATGCTTTTGTTTGGTGAGAGTAGAGCAAGGACATGATATTATTGGGGTTTAATTGGATTCAAACCTTGAATGTCAATGCATGGACATCTTAACTCGGATATTTGAGTATTAAATGCATAATAATGAGACAGTTGTTTAATTCATTAATTGTGTTTAATATTATTATTAATATTGTTATTATTAATTGGTGAACTAAATAATAATAATGTAGCAGATTATAGAAGCAAAAAGAGTGATTTACGAAGTACTAAATATGTTTAGTGGTGAAGGGGTTGAATAATTTTGAGAAGTGGCATTTTGTGTTGAATTTGGAGAAAACACTTTTATTATATTAGTTGTGTTGAGCTATTGAAATAGTTCTTGCTTGGTTTGTTTCTTGCAAACAGCTGCTAGTTTGTACATTTTGCCAATGAACCTAAATTGCAGTGGGGGGGTTGAATACTTTTGACCACAACTGTATTTGCTTTTGCGTTTGTGAGACGCCACTGTGCAGCGGAAACAACCTGAATAAACAAGAACATTGAGGATAAAACTGAAATGCATCTTATTTAAAACTTTTAAGAGGCAAATTGTGCAACTCAATAAACATGATGCAATAAACATGTCACCGCACCAACATGTGAAGACTGTTTCACCACACATGCTCATTTGTCCTCCCATAGAGACGTTAGCAAGCAGGTTGCAGACAAGCTGCAGTACTTCTGCAGTGCATCGCCTGGGACGCTGCCATCTGTTTGTGTGTACAAGCTTGTATCTCATTGCTACACGACAAACAACTGCCCAAGAGACTTTGTTATAATCGGTGTACATGCGAACTAAAAGTGAGAGGAAAACTCTTTTTTGTCAACTAGTGCAGTAACTGTCAGCCTCGTCGTCCACCTCTGAAACAACTCTTTGGGTTTGTTTTCTTAAGATTAAATTTCGCTGCCGCCGCAGTGATTCAGTGCTTCAAAAATATGGATTTAATATGCTTTGATGCTGCGCTGTTTTAAATACTGTGGCTTTTATCTGTCAGATCTCTGTGTTGTGAGTCTGATATCATTAATTTTCTTATTCCAGTAATTTCACTTCCTGCATCCCACATGTCTTACTCAAAAAAAAAAGAAGACTGCTCTCTATAAAAAGCTGTAATATCCATCTGCTGTCATGAAGTCACAGTCATTCATTCATTCATCCCTAATTTGGATCTCGGTTTATCTGTATGTAGCAGTTCTTCCTCCTCATATTGTGAACTAGACTTATCTCAAAATGCAGCTCTCTGGACGTGCGTCAGTGCTTGTTTGTTGTGTTTATGTCTCTTTTATATCTATCTATATATATATATATATGTATATCTATATATATATATATCTATATATAGATATATATATATATTTTTTTTCTTACTGATTTATTGAAATTAGTCTGAACACCTTGACTTGAGGTTTGCAGAACATTATGGTACAGATTCATCACTTGCTTTAGCAATAATTGTTTGAATTAAATTAAATGTTGATCCTTCCTGTTACGTCACTGACAGGATTTGGCATGCGTACTACTCATTACGTAACTCCTAGACCGTCTGTGATTGTGAGTGGTGATCTGTCCAGTGTCTGACCCCCGCCTTCTGCCCTATGTCAGCTGAAATTCACCAGCGCGTCACACGTTTGTGACGTCAGCTTCTCAGTACAGTAATTCCTAAACGGTTGAATAACTGCCAGATGTCGAAAGTAAAAGTTATCTTGGAGAAGGGGGCAGAAGCACATTTTTTGTACCATGAAAAGAACACCGGCACTCTTCTGTGCATCAGTGCTATAAATGCATTGTTTTGGGGTTTTTGAGGCATCAAGAACTACACGTGAGACCACATACAGGTCTGAATTAATACACTTTAATTAGGTCAAATGTAGGATTCGGCTCATTTACATCTAAAACACTTGTTATATCTTCGCACCACCTTCATTACGGTCTTTTTATAGTAACATGTCCACCAGTCAACACCTGCTGTAATAATGAGCTCGTAACAAACAGAGAAGTGTGCTGCCTCATTAATGAAAGGCCAGAGAGAGAGAGAGAGAGAGAGAACGTGGACATGAAGAGTGACTCTTCCCCAGCTCTACACCCTTTTAATGATTCAAAGAAAGTCCATTACTGGGTGTTTTTTTTTTCGGTTAATAATAGTAATTAAAAAGAAAGTGACATTTCAAAAATTCTTCACATGCTTTTAGTCGAAGCAGGTAATGTTAGTGTGATACGTCGACGTGTTTTGAAATGTATTTTTTAATCTTCAGGAAAATGTCAGATTGCGACACCTTCTTTTTCAAAATGCACCCTCATTTTCAAATCCTAATATCACTGGTGAAGACAGTCTGTTTTTTTACTGTACATGTAGACGAAGCACTATGATAGTTCATTTCAGATTGACACTGTTTCTTCTGCTAATTGATTGGCCTGTCAATTCACCTGTAAATAAATTGCTGTGCTACAATGATTGGTGTAATATGTGTACTGCCTGAAAACATGAATCAAGTCTGACGTCTTAGCAACTGAACAACATAAGCGAGTGGAGAATGATGGTGGAGAAAGCTGCGTTAAGAGATGCTCCATCCTCGTTCAATACGTAGACTTTGAATAAATAGAGAAATCGTCGTATCGTGATGTTATTGGTATCGTACCCTGTGATTCCTAACCTCTATTCTTTACATACAGATTCCAGTTTGTAGTCAGTAGTCATTTCAAGGTTGTCCATAGCTGGGACTGGGGCGAAAGCTCTTGTTTGTTCTGGATAAGGCTGATATGGCAGGACTCCACCAGAGGATGTTAAAGCAGTTAACTCCTATCCTGTGCATAGCTTTGCTTTGCTTCCTCTCATTTATTGCACGTAATACATTTTCAAACCAAACATTCT